>NC_090731.1:108362460-108367460 GCF_036898095.1 Palaemon carinicauda | reverse complement strand
TATTGGATTCTCCTGTTATATCATAGAATAATAGTTTCAAGAAACTATAACCGTTTAGTTTACATTTCCCGAGAACAGATTCAAACCATTTTACATCCTCTTTCTTTTAACTACAAAAGCAAAAGATATGCATCTGAGACTCGGTTTCGCCACACAGGTCACATTTTCAATCTTCTTTTAATTTCTACATATGGATCCTTTATTTTGTTGCTAGTGACACATGAATATACCTAAATACAAATTCATTATCCTCCAATTTCATAAATGTACTGTTGATGTTTCGCCATATATTTTTTCATTTCAGAGTGGGATCATTATGTCCCACTACTGCAGTTTTCTTTTTTTTTTTTTTCATCGAAAAGATTGAATACATTCCTCTCTTATTTTAGGGAATTTTTTGACGTGACGTGCTTTCCCAATACAGTTTACTGTTACAGAATAATATTCAGGGGTAAAATATGCTATTTCTGATAAGTTTTCCAATGGTATCATACCATTCCATCTTACAGAACAATAACACCTTGATAACGCGTTTCCGTTTAATATACATATTAAACAAGTGACAATGAATATTGATCTCACCTTTTCTTCAACACTTATCATCCCCAACGCTCCTTCTAACTTTTTTCAAATATAGGTTACTACTCTTTATAGGTCGATCCATATCACACCATTCATACTAAAAAATAATTCCATTCCCCCTTTAGATTGTTTTCTGCTTAACTGAATTATTTGAGTTAAATACCATATATTGGTCAATATCAAAGATTAGATTATTAAGGCGGCTTTCTGGTAGAGTGTTAAATGCCTTTGACAAAACAAGTTAACTTCTTTTTAATTTTTATTTGTTTCTGTGCTTGACCATATTTTTTTCAAAAGTGTCTCCATGCGAATCGATGAAGTAAATTCCCAGAACTGTTGCACAGTCCATAACTTTAAAGTAATTTAACTGCCAGTATCCTCTGCTTGACGATTCACCACGACCGAAGATGACATATTTTTCTGTATTCATTAAGTAGCCTGACACAATTTTTTTTTTTTTTTTTTTCACTGCGAATTTCTATTAACAAATCGTCGTCTGCACAATCACAGCATATCATCAACAAATTCATGTACTTTAATTTTTACAGTGTTTGGTAGTGCAGGTGGTATAATTTTAGTATTGATCTTTGATCTTAAGTACAATGTCTCTATGAGAATTGTATACACCAACATTGATAGGGGACAACCTTTTCTAACCGATCTTCTTACATTAAAGGTGTTTGTAAATAGTCCATTCACACATATACTCTTACATTCCTTATATAGTATTTTAAGCGTTAAAATAAACTTCTCTGTAAATTAATAATTTTCCATAACTCTGAAAAGAAGTGGCAAGTTCACCCTATCAAAAGTTTGGACCAGTCCATGTTGAACAACTCTGCTTTCAAGTAATTTTCTCTCACATAGTTCACCATGTCTCTTATTATATAATTACAGTGAATTATAGATATGCTTGGAACACTACAATGTTATCTGGTGATATCATTTTTTTTTTCTGCTACAAGTTTCAAACGATTTACAATTGTTTTGCTAGAATTTTATATTCAACATTTAATGAAGTGACATGTCTCCATTTTGTAACCGATTCCAAATTTCTGCCTTTTTTAGCATAGTTTTATTATTCCTAAATTTTGTGAATCCAATAAATTTCCATTTTTCAGCCTTAATTTTATCACCTCTGAAAATCATATTTGATAACATTCCAAAATCTTTTTATAAAACTCTACAGTTAGTCCATCACTTCCAGGTAAATCTCCTTTATTCATTTTATTCTATAATTAATTTATCTCGAATTCTCTCCCTAAAACTTCATTGTTTTCTTCATCTAACTTTCTATTGCATATCTCAAGCAAATATGATTGTTTTTCATGACTTCCCTCAACAAATTCATACCTTACTTTGAAATGATTTTTTAGGAAACAGACCAGCTTTTGTATCTGACAGCATATTTCCACTCCTATCTTTTATTTTCTTCTCCAGTTTATTACCTTTATGCTATTTTTCTTTCCCAAGTAAGTGGGATGACAATTTTATCCCCTTTTACTTCATCTTTCATTTTCTCTCTTACTTTAACTCCTTCACAAAGCTCGTTTAGAAAACATTCATTTTACTATTTAAGGCATAAATTTCATCATTATCCTTCCCAGCATTACTTATCCAAATAGATATTTCAATCGATATTACAATATATTTATTAACCAATATTTTTCATTCGTTACTCTAATTGCAACCTTGAAGAAGAACCTTTTATTCTATTTTTTTTCTTGCTATATCCCACCATTCAATAAAATTTTTGAAATTTTTTTGTAAGTTTTAAATGACTCCAAAACGTTTCAAAATTTTAACCCATTCCTTCTTTCTCCAGTAAAGACGCGTTCAGTTTCAGATATCCATGCTTTTTTGCACATCTCCTATCCGGAATTTTGCTAAGACCATGCAATGATCAGAAAAGCTCACAGGTGCCTATCACGTTAAGGACTAGCTCTTTGATATATAGATCGTCTATATTATAGACGATCTATCCTAGAACCACAATCTTTTCTGGAGTAAGTATATTGTGGAATAACTTTAGATATGTGTGGTACATCTTCCAATCCAAAAATTTTTAAGGAGGGCAATGATTTCAACTCCAAATTATCTTTTCCCGTACTAACATGTCTGTCAGATGTAACGCAGTTAAAATCCCCACCAAAAACTAAAGTTTCAACGTTTAAAAAAAAATAATTAACATCTTATTCATAAAAAAAATATCGCTTTCTTTTTATGTGTACATGAAGGAGCATAGATATTTGCAATTGGAATTTCATGATTTAAACATGATAGTTTAGCTATTATATGTTCCTTTGCATCCATTTCCTTGCTAATAACAAAGATTTAAACTTATTTACACAAAATGCTGTGACTCCTTCAAGATTATTACTTGGATTTAACAAAACATCATAATAATATGTGAAAAAATTTAAAGCTTTTACATACCTCACATTATGTTCTTGTAGTAACCTAATGTCTACATCGTAATGTGTGTTTTCCTACATTATTTAATCCAATCACATTCAAATAACCAATTCAGAATTTAAAGGAGTAAAGTTACAAAGACTCTAACTTTTTCCTTTTCTAGTCTCTCAATTGTTTCCAATTTTCCTCATTACTATTGTTTTCAGATCTCGAAGATTTTTGTTCCGATTTTCGCTTTTTTGTTTCTCATTTTAACATAATTTTCCATCTAAATTTCTCATTCTACTTTTTTTTCCACGCTCATTTTTCTTATTCCCATCAGTTTCCTTTGATCCATCTTCAATACATTTTGCATCAGCTTAGGCAGCTCCTCCCCGTTCTCCTTCTTGATCAAGTTCATGTGCCAAGTTAAGGTCCAATCTTCTGTTGTCTTAATTAATGTCAGCAATCGTCGTAATAGTAGTTTTCTCATAGAGTGTAGTGCTATTTGCCCCAACTTGGTCCACTATTTGTCTCCTCATGGGTAAATATCCCTTCCTCATTCTTATTTGAACCCTTTTCAATTTTTTGGCTTTCTTTACTATCCCCAAGCTCAATGTCCGTTCTTTCTGTTAGAATGCATTGCTTGTTATTTCCCTTTTCCTCTTCTGTACTCTCGATATCCTGAACATCATCACCATTTGGTGTATCCTCACTTATCGATTCTTGCCTTTCCTTCTCTGTTGTCTGTTTGGTCCCTTGTGTTTCGTTACCTTGTGGTTTTGGCAAAATCCTTGTCACATACAGGACCAATAATGTAACCGAAATAAAGTAAATGCACAGGAAGTAGGTCGGATATTGCCGTGCTATGATATTGTCTCCCAGAAACATGTGTTTTGTGGGAAACATTTCAAGCTTCTTTCATTATTGCTAAGTATTTGCTAACCCAAGCACACGTGTACTGAATCTGTTTTCATGTCCACAGGTACACCAGGGAGAGGGAACGCAGAGTGAGAACCAGTATGTTGCGGTTACATCACCTGCCAATGCTACCCTTAGGCGAGACGAGCCCTCAAACCACCCAGCAATGTAGGGGAATTAAGAACGCCCAGATTATGTGAGTAGAAGGCTAGTTAAGTTCAAGTCCTACTCGTGAGTGGGCAACCCTCACTAGGCCCACATGCCATGGTAAGCCTACCTCCACCATGGCGGACGTCCATACGCCATATACACGTCCAACGATTTCTTTTTTTAATATTACCTAGTCATATAAATGTCTCCCCGAGTGTCCGCTCTCCCCGTGTGTAATTATTGTATTAGTTAAAAGTTAATTCCAGTGTATTTGACTAACGAAATCACCTGAGAGCCAGCGAGAAACTTATAATTCTTTTTTTATGAATATCAAGATTTAAAGATTTTATTTTCACTCACTTCGAAGAAGATTTGTTCTAATTTTTTTTGTGAAAATTAGCTTGGACAATAAATCCTCTTACAATATAACAATCGTCTAATTCACCGCCTGCAATCATGTATCATGTGGAAGGAGCACTCTACAGCAAAATGATTCTCACAGCCATATTTGAGACATGTTCTTTTTTGTACATGGAAGCCCCCATATTATATCCTCTTATGTAGAGTGTCAATTGAACACTTTTCACGATTCCCATTTTACCTCTCTGTATTATGTTTAAGAGTACTTTTATTCTACCTTGCGTGTTGATATTATCACGTATTCCAATAATTTTCCTGTATACACTGTTTTCTATTTCAAATGGAGTGTGTATTGCAGCAAATGTAAATACACTACTTAAATTAGCTACTTTGACTTCTAGTTAATTAGGTATACAAATAACTTTTCTATCATATTCATTTAGAAAAGTTTCATATACATATGGATTCCGAAACTTTAAGATCTCTTTATTACCTCGGATTTCTTGAACACCAATCGAATCCTCAATGCCAATCTCAGCTTTAGAAGTATGCCTCATCAACATCATTTACGTTTAGTTCACCCAAAAAAAGTC
>NC_090731.1:108347460-108357460 GCF_036898095.1 Palaemon carinicauda | reverse complement strand
GACCTCCATCAACGCCTCCACTCCTGACGTAAAGGACAACTAATTAACACTGACAGAGGCCAATGTTAATGCAATAAGACACTTTGACTTGCTGGCTTGACAACAAAAGCCACCCACCACCCCATTATACCGTCCTTTGCTCATGCCTCAGTCAATAACCGCTCCACCCACTTAATGACACCCATCAGCCACAGATCTCATACTAGCTATTTAGATTCGAGGGTGATGCAAAGAAATGTATTGACGGTTGTCAGTGGCCAAAAACCAGGTAAGTAGGCCATTGCTTGTGGCGGTGGACTCCCATGTCACTAATCTTTTCTTTTTAGATAATGCAGGTATGGGTGTGCGGTTTTTGGTAGACGATGGTGCTTGCCATTACCTTCTACCAAGTTCACTCTCGAGGACACAACGTAGTCATTCTAAGCCTGCTGGCTGCCAATGGATGAAAGATCCCCATCCCTGGATACGAGACATTTGAGAGAGCAAATATCAGCGAAAATTCCTCGATGCACACGTGGCATTGCTACTCTTTGGTGCGGATTTCCTTGCAAATTTCCACCTCATGCTTGGTGTGAGGCATAAACAATAAATAAATGCTGACTCATACTCGTTGTCACCTGTTCAAGCCCTCCCTTTCATCCTCATATTCCACATCACGCCCATCTTCTCAAATCACAGCCAGAAGTTTTTCGTCCTGAACTTCACCAAATAACCACGGTTACTGTCAAGCACGGTAATTATCATCATATCAAGATGACTTGGCCCGAAATGTTAAACAGATTCCGGGTGTGCGGCCCCGGATCACTTGGTAGCCACTAAACAAACTTTTCCTGAAATGGAAAAAATTGTCCTTTGCCAAAAGGCCCCAAACCCATTGTCGTTGCCCTTACATATTGTCCTAAAGAAAGAGGGCTCCCTGTGACCTTGTGAGGATTACAGGCGTCTGAACATGCAGACATAACCGGATCATTACACCCTCCCATACATCGTCGACGTCACCTCCTAATTGCACAAAACAAAGGATTTCTCCATGCTAGATATCTTTAAGAGGTATTGTCAGGTGTCCATGAACCCAGAATATATCGCCAAGACCCCCATTACCAGACCCTTTAGTACCTACACCTTCAATTCCTCTTGTTTTTCCCTTCATAATTCTGAGGCCCATTTTAAACGCCTCATGGGACCTCACCATCTGCGTATGTAGCATGGACAACATACTTTGTCCCCTATGCATCATTCTCGATCTCCTAAAACAGAACAGCCTAGTATTCTCTTACAACAAGTGTATTTTTGGTGCCAAAGAAGTATCATTCTTAGGGCACATTATCACTCCTGAAGGTATGAACACCCTCCCTCAGTAGGTAGCAGCCAACAAGAACTTTCCCAAGCCCTCGACCGCCAAAGCAGTGCAAGAATTATTGGGCATAATAAAGTATTATCACCAGTTCTTGCCAGTCACCACAGCTATTCTTGCTTAATTCTACACCTCCCTCAAGGGCAACCCAAACGACTGGAAGCGGGGTCCCCTTCAGAAAGTGGCCTTTGACTTTGCAAACAATTTCCTATCAACTGCTGTTGCTCTCACCTTCCTCGATTCACTTGCCCATGTTGTGCTCTCTACTGATGCCAGCTACATTGCTATTGGCGCAGTCCTCAAGCAGGTGATCAGTGGCTCGCCACAACCATTGGCATTTTTAGGCAGAAATCAGGCTACTTTACCTTTTACCACAAATAGCTGATAGTGCATTTGGATTTCCTTCACTTTTGCTACTTCTTGGAGGGTACGCCCTTCGTTAGTCGCATGGACCACATGCCTTTGGTACATGCCCTAACATGACAGTCAGATGCCTGGTCATCCTTTCAACAATGACACCTGTATGCCATGGCTGAGTACAACTGCACCCTTCAACACATCCATGGGGGAATGAATCCAATGTTTATGCCCTGTCTAGATACACATTGGCCACCATTCCCCTGGGATTAGATTATGAAGATTATCCAGAAACCTAATAAAAAGATCAAGAGTACCAAGCATGCAGGACATCCTACACATGCTTCCTTGACGACTCTATCAGAACTGGTAGGGCACGACCGTGGATACTTGGCCCCATACGCCAACAGGTGGTTGATTTATTCTATGGCCTCTAACATACCTTACACTAATCGACTGTGCAGCTATATGAGACAAAGTTCATTTCGCACAGCATAACTAAGGATGCTAAGGATTGTGTCCACTCCTGTATTCCATACCAAAAATCAAAAGTACATCGAAACATGAATTCAGGAGGGGACCCCTTTCCTCAACCTCAGTGCCATTTTGCCCACTTCACTTGGACGCAATATGTCCCCTACCCACATCACAAGCACACTGTTAACTGTTTACCATCATAGACTGATCCACTCGTTAGTGTGAAACTATCCCCATGCAAACAGTAACGTCCAACCTTGCTCTCAGGGTTTGATAGCAAGATTTGGTATCCCTAAGCTAAATACTTCTGACAGGGGTACCAGTTTCATTTCTCAATTGTGTACATCTTTTTCAAATCTCCTGGGAATCGCCCTACATCAGGCAACTGCCTACAACCCTTCTGCCAACGGAATGTTTGAACGTTTTCATCACACTCTCAAAGGACCACCCCCAAAGACGCCGTTGATGTTTTGGCAGCTGAAATGATGTAATGATGAGTCAGTCGTCCCTGCCAATTTTTCTCGACTGCAACCCACACCAACAATGTCCTGTGCTTATGTTACATTGTGGAAAAATTTACTTCATTGCCGCCTTAATTACAAGCCCCCAATGAAGGCATCATACATTTACCTGTTCAACAACACTAGCAAGCCACCGCTAACATCCACTTATACTGGCCCTTTCCTCGTGATACTTTGCAAACCAAAGGCTCTCTTAATTAACATTCGTGGCAAAGAAGGCTAGGCCTCCATTAATCGACTAAAACTTGGGTATCTCCTGTAAGAAGACTTGCTCAAGAGCAGGGCACCCTTTTTCTCATATATGAATTTTATGGGGGTTGAGCCATGTACTGCTCATGTTTCATACATGCTCGTATACTTTAATGGTGTTGCATTATTTGTATCTCACTCTCCATTGCTCATCAAATGCTATCTAAGATTGCTATCGGATGTCTTGTACACTTAAAATTTTGTGTCATTCTTGCTCTCAACTATCTGTATTTAAGCTCGTTGTCTTGTTGAATAAATTCAGTTCCATTCACCTCGCTTCACTGTTAGAACCTAACAGGTGCTACATTGCCATGAGTGGGTGTAATTCTCAATCTGCTGAGAAACCTCGTGTTACTTATCGACAATGAACACTGAAAATAACCGTAGAATGCTCAAAAAAGAAAAATATATGAAGACAGTCATTTGAGTTTAGGCATAGATACAAAACACTCGAAAGTTTAAAACTAAAGTATTGGTTATTTTTAGAACATATGTCAGAAACTGAAAGCAACGAAAACAGTCTTCCAAATTTTTGTCAGGGATGATAATAAGAGTGCATTTATTGCCTCCCTTAGAATCAGTGTTTGTTAGCAATGGTAGGTGAAGCCATTTACAATTGCTGGAAATCTAAAGAAAAAAAAATCGTCTCATAAGATTAAAAGAAGTCCATGATAGGCGAAAAATTATTTTGCTGCATTGACTGTGTGCCCCTTCCTGAAAATGCAATTTCTTATCGTAGTAGTGATATGATTAAGTCTTGCTATGACGAATTACTTATAAGAGTAAAGGTAAGTAAGAACTTTTCTATCCAAATGGACGAATTCGCAGACATTGCCGGCTCAACTATAACATTGGCATTTGCTCATTACATTCATAAATCTAGCATTGAAGAACAATGTATATTATTCATCAAGCTTTTCAATGCATATTTAATGTAATCAAATAACTTTTAAGGAACATTACATTTCATGTCATAACTGTGCAAATGTTTACTGAGTTGGCAAAATATTCATTCGGAGTGTCATGCATGAAAACCGTGAACTTGAGTATTGTACATATCCACTGCTTGTTCATCGAAATACCCTTGCAATTATCCACATGCTCCCAGATGTAAATGACGTGATTAATGATATGGGAATACTAGATAATTCCATTAAGGCCAGACCTCTTGATTATTAGGTTAATGCAGCAAAATATTAGAAAAACTTATAAAGCTTTGGTATTGCACACCGAAGTTTGATGGATTTCTGAAGGAAAAGTTCTGGTTATATTTTTTGGATTGTTTGAAGACGCTTATTTATGAAAACTGCAACACAATTTAGCCTCAAAATTGAAGGATAAAATATGTCTTCATATATATTTGCCCATTTACATTTTAATGATATATCATCATAAGGCAGCAAAATTACTTATTTAAAAGCTCAAAATACTCTACTTGCTTTCCAACGTAAGCTAATGCTCTTGAATGCGTGTATTCTTAAAGGATTATATAATTTATCTAAATCCCATTTGGGAATATTCACTCTCCCCTCAGTATTTCCCTGAAGCATACATAAAAGTCTCGTTCTCTCATCACCTAATAAATGGGAAGTATTTTGTTTGCTCTTACTAAAAGCTTTCTTTGTATCAAGATCCATTTCTTGAGTACAAAAACACATAATAACTCTCTTTGACATACAAGAAATTGATAGACATTTCAACCAACAATGAGTTATAAGTAAAATTAATGGAAGGTAAACTTTCAATATTTTGATTCAACATAATTGAAGAATTTCCAGAAATTGCTGCTCAAGCCTAGATGTTTCCGGTGCTCTTCACCTACACTTATCTTTGAGATAAGAAAAAAAAAAATAAATAAAAACATTCTATTTACATTTAACTACTAAATGTAAGTATAGATCAAAACCGAATGTAGAAATTAATATAAATCTACGCTACTTCGACCTTGCCCTAATTTAAGGATAAAAATTAAAGTAGTCCTTTAGTTATCTATTTATTATTACATTCTGAATCATTAACATATTTGTCGATAACGAATTCAAATACTAGTTTTCAATTACTTTTTATTGTTTTTTTTTTTTTATTCTATACTTATAGTTCTTTCTATAACTATTATGGCATGATTTTTGGTATATCTTTATGAAAAATATACATCAAGACTTCTTTAATTAATCCTTTTTAGACTTAATCATGTATATTTTTAATATCATTTATTGTATATCCTCACATACAGTATATCCATCTTGAGTATACTTATCCTAGTAGGTATTTGCGACGCATGTCATCAATTTCCAAATATAATATATCATATGTTTTATTGTGACTTCCTTTTGCTAAGTCTTGAGCTAAGTAATAAAAAATATATAGTATGGATCATGGTAAAATACATAAATTATTTCTTTAAATATACTGTATATTATCGTAAATAACATTTTAAGTGGCCCAGCCTGAATGGCAATATATAGGGGTATAGGAAGAATAACACAAAATCGTGAATAAATTGACTAAGCTTCGTATTGCAATGGAGAATGTGTATACGAAATATTTTGTAAAATTTCCTCGTACTTTCATAATTACAGGGTAATTAGTAAAAGTAACTCAATAAACGAATAACATTGTTCCCGGCAAGAAAGTGCGGTATTTCTTACTATCGTAAATTTTGATAATTATTACATTTTTATATAAAATGAATTGCCAACAGTGGCATCTGTATAGCTTCCGCGGGTCACAAGATGATATACTGCATTACACGGTAAAATACAACCTTCGCCCTTCAGTCCTACCACAAACCACAGAGAGAGTACATGTCTGAGTTTGACTTATGACATTCACTCATTTTTACGTTTCTTTTTTTTTTGGGGGGGGGGGGGGCAAGAATCTAATAATTTCAAAGAGGGAAAGACAATTTCAACATCTTGTTATTATAAGAAAAAAGAACATTTGCTCTATTAAGAGTTCAGAAGTGGTTAATATCAGCAGTGATGCATAAAGAGAGAGAGAGAGGGAGTGATCTTGGAGGAGCGGGCACTTTGGCCGACAGGAGCCAAAAGAACCAAGATATTGAGGAGAAGCATATTCATTTATGATTGAATTATGATAAATAACTATGTTTTTCTTCATTATTATCCAAAAAAGAACATAAAATTCTTAATGATCAAGATTTATTAATATTGTCTTTGTAAAAATACAAAGAAAAACTTTGAACGCCCTCTGACATTCACTAATTTTTATGATTGTTTTTCTCGATTTCGGGAAGAATTTTATCGTTTCAATGAGGTAAAGACAATTTCAACATCTTGCTAATATAAGGAATAAGAAAATTTGTTTTATTAAGAGTTCAAAAGTTTGTAATATCGGTAGTGACCAAGAAAAAGAGAGGGAGTAGTCTGGATGGAGGAGCGGCTGCCTTGCCTGACAGGAGCCAAAAGAAGAAAGATATTGAGCAAAGGGATCTTCATTTGTGATTAAATTTAGATAAATAACTTTGTTTTCGTTTATCATTATAGAAAAAGGAACGCAGGATTCACAATAATCATGATTTATCAATATTGTCTTTGTAAAAATACAAGGAAAAAACTGTGTTTTACCCATATCTTGAAACTATACTTAATGACCAAATTCTACCTTCTCCTTTGATTTTAAATCATAGCATTGAAATTTGGTATATAGCGTAGAAAGACATTTAATACAATCAAATGTGGCCCGTTTTTACAATTATTTTTCATATTTTTTTTTTTTTTTTTATGAATTTTTCCCCTGATTTTTAGGGTTTATTTTTTTCGACACTGAAAAAATTTTCATCTAGCAAAAAATTTCAGAAAAAAAAAATCCTTTATTTATTGGAGGTTTACATTAGGTCCATATAGGGTAGTAATCCAAGGTCTTGATATTAATTATCGAGGGAGGAGATAGAATTTGAAAAACTCAAATTTTCAGTTAATTCACCCTGGCGTCGCAGAACCGAGAGTCTGAGGCAAAAATCCATTGAAATTTGATGTTCTAAGTTACCTTATTAAGTGGTATGAATGTCATAGTACTGTCCTTAAGGGAAGAAATTCAAGAGGGGGGTGGGTCATTTTTGCACTATGACATTGAAATTTGCACAGAATATGCATCCATATGTACACAATACTTCAGCCAATTTTAGTCTCCCTGAGTTGAATAGTTTTTTTTATTTTTTTTTTCTGTTTTTTTGTGGACTTTTTCTCTCATTTTCAAAATCTATCTCCTCCCTTATTTATTAGCCAATTTTAAAAATTTAAAAACCAACATAGTGCTTATAGTATATACAATACAAAAAGATCTGCATATTTTCAAATATTCTTATATTTTTTTGTTCCGTTTCGTAAAAATATAATGTCCAAAAAAAAATACAAATTTCAATTTTTTTTCCAATTAATTGTTTTTTGGGGGCGATAGGAAAAATATTGTCATATTCTCTATTTATACAATCATCCAATATTATAATACTTTTTTAGTTTAAAAAATTAGTCCATAAATAAGGAAGTAGTTAGCAATTTGATAACGAAAAATACTATTTTGAGAAATAATAGTTTAAAGTTTTGATGTACTCACATTTGTTGGTAAAGCTGATCTGGAAAGTGTACAAGGCTCCTGGTCCCCTCTTTTATGAAAAGATATTATCCCCTCTTTTAGACATGGCTATTTTTCTATTGTTGCATGGGGGGGGGGGGGGTTTCACAGTATGCCAGGCTACTCATTGTTGCCAGGTTTAGTACCCTAACTGGCTCCTGGCTGATATGCATCTCCTCTGCTTGCATATGCTTTCGTTTTTTTTTTTTTTTTTTTTTTTTTTTTTTTTGGGTGGAGCAATAGATATGCTCTTTCTTCTTTTTTCTTTTAGTGTGAGAGTTTTTAGACATTACATCAGTAATATTATCAGAGCAAATTGTATCATCTTCATCATCTGATAGCACTAATGATAAGTCCTCCTCAATATCATCAAATAAGCCCACGGTTTCACTTATATTCGTAGGAATCCTGTAAAACATATTTGTAAGAAAACTAGTGTTTATCATTTCACAAACACGTGGAGACAAGGTCACAGAAGAGAATACCATGTTGTCCTCCTCCACATGGTTCTTTCTTTTGTTTTCCTCAAGTTTCTGTCTCCTCTTCCCATGTAAATTCTGTATGTTTTAAGCAGACACTAAACGCATGTTAGACCACTTCCTCTTAGCCATGATTAGTTGCCAAAAACTAGCAAAAAACACGATATAAACAGACGTTAGCTGATTGAGACTGAGAGCACATGCGTGGACACACCCACTAACTATATTGATCGAGTAAGCACTGCCTTGTAGAGTCAACACTCAACAGAAAGCATGGGCTTTCACGTAGAAAGGAAAAATAGAATATCCTACCGTAAAAAGCAAAATACAATCAAATATCAAAGAAACCAATTGCAAAATATTTAGGTTGTTGGATGATAGGGCTGTCAGGTAGATTCTTGGGTTAGCATATGCATGCAAAAAACTGCAATTTTTACCTACTAAAATACTCCAGATTGCTTTCATCTTTCGTCTGGCAACAGTACACACCTCGAGGCTAAAGGAGAGGGGTAAAACTAAAATTCGTGATCTTGACCCAAAAATCGAGTTCCTTCCCTTAAAAAAAATGGCTTTGGCCGACTTTTAATGACAGGACATCGACATTCATATCACTTAATAAGGCGACTTAGGACATCTCGAAACAGCATAGGATTTTTGCATCTGACCTTAGGTTTTATGATGCCAGGCCGATTCATCTTGAAAATTAGTGTTTTTAAAGTTCTATCTCATCCCTGGATAATTATTACAAAGATCTGGGATTACTACCTCCAATAATATGAAGACTTTTTTCTAAAAGTAATTTTTTTGCCAGATATTGAATTTTTTCATTGTGGTAAAAAAATAAACCCTAGAAATCAGAAAAAAAAGGCCTTCATTTCATTGTTTTATAATGTATTTCTAAGTTATATAGCAAATTTAAATGATATAGCTTGAAAACTAAGGGAGACTATTGAAATTGAAGGTCAATAAATATAGTTTTGAGATACGGACGTTCAAAGTTTTTCTTCGTATTTTTACAAAGAAAATATTAATAAATCATGATTATTATGAATTTTATGTTCTTTTTTAGATATTGATAAAATAAAACAAAGTTATTTACCGTATTTCAATCACGAATGAAGATAATTTTGCTCAATATCTTGCTTTTTTTGGCTCCTGTGAGGCAAGACGGCCGCTCCTCTATCCACAACTCTCTCTCTCTCTCTCTCTCTCTCTCTCTCTCTCTCTCTCTCTCTCTCTCTCTCTCTCTCTCTCTCTCTCTCTCTCTCTCTTTGCACTACTAATATTACCCTCTTCTGAACTCTCAATAGAGCAAATTTTCTTCTGCCTTATGGTCATAAAATTTTGCAATTGTCTTTTCGTTTTAGAAATGAAAAAAAATTTGGCCAAAAGGAAAACAAAAAACGTAAAAATTAGCTAATTTCTGAGGGTGTTTAAGGTTTTTCTTTGTATTTTTACCAAGACAGTATTGATAAATCCTGATTATTATGAGTTTTATGTTCCTTTTTGGATATTGATAAACGAAAACAAAGTTATTTATTATAATTTTCTCATAATCGAAGATCCTTTTCCTCAAAATCTTACTTCTCTTGCTCTTATCAGGCAAGACCATCTCTTCTCCATCCCCACAATCTCTCTCTCTCTCTCTCTCTCTCTCTCTCTCTCTCTCTCTCTCTCTCTCTCTCTCTCTCTCTCTCTCTCTCTCTCCCCAATACCGATATTAGCCTATTCTGAACATTTATAGACCGAACTTTGTTTTCCCTTATGTCAGGAAGATGTTTAAATAGTCTTTTCCTCTTTGAAATGATAAAATTCTTGCCGAAAACGAGATAAAACCAACGTGAAAATTAGTGAATGTTAGAGGTCCAACTCAGGAGTGTACTCTCTCTCTCTCTCTCTCTCTCTCTCTCTCTCTCTCTCTCTCTCTCTCTCTCTCTCTCTCTCTCTCTCTCTCTCTCTCTGATGTTTGT
>NC_090731.1:108329960-108339960 GCF_036898095.1 Palaemon carinicauda | reverse complement strand
ATAAGGCAAGCCTGAAAATTGTCTGCCAGAATATAAACCTGTAGTTAGTAACATTGTTAATAGTTATCCATACATAACTGCAATTGGAGATAAGGCACCCGAGATGATTTAATAACTTTTATTTAGCATTGATAAGGGGTGGGTGGAGCCAATCAGGTCAAGACCTGATAATGTACCTATCCATTCTAAGATGAGATAAATAAGGAAATTGGTAAATTAGTAGAACAACGGATTATCAAGGAGAGCAAATCTCTGGGCTTCTCCAATTGTAGCAGTTAATACAAAGGATGACTTGGTAAGATTGTGTGTTGATTATAGAAAGCGAGATTCAGTCACCAAAGATATTGAAATTCCATTGCCTTCAACAAAAGAATTAGTCGTAAAGTTACAGGATGGTAAATATTTTATGACTATCGATTTAAATCTGCATACTATCAAATACATTTTCAGGAAGACAGTAAAAGCAAAACTATATCAGTTTAGTTTTCTTCCTAGATTAATGATGGTAGTGTTCTCTCCTTCAATTGGCCATTATAGGTATTAGGTTGGCCAGGGCAACAGCCACCCATTAAGATACTATAACTAGAGAGCTATGGGGTCCTTTGACTGGCCAGACAGTACTACATAGGACCCCTCTCCCTTCTTACGGTTCTTTCCCTTTGCCTACACAGACACCAAATAGTCTGGCCTATTCTTTACAGATTCTCCTCTGTCCTTATACACCTGACAACACTGAGATTGCCAAAAAAATTCTTCTTCACCCAAGGGGTTAACTACTGGACTTTATTTGTTCAATGACTACTTTCCTCTAGGTAATGGTAGAGCAGACTCTTCAGCTACGGTAAGCAGCTCTTCTAGGAGAAGGACAATTCAAAATCAAATCATTGTTCTCTAGTCCTGGGTAGTGCCATAGCCTTTGTACCATGGTCTTCCACTCTCTTTGGTTAGAGTTCTCTTGCTTGAGGGTACATTCAGGCACACTATTCTATCTAGTTTCTCTTCCTCTTGTTTTGTTAAAGTTTTATGGTTTCTATAGGAAATATCTATTTTAATGTTGTTACTATTTTTAAAATATTTTATTTTTCCTTATTTCCTTTCCTCACTGGGATATTTTCCCTGTTTGGGCCCCTGGGCTTATAGCATCCTGCTTTTCCAACTGGGGTTTTAGTTTATAATTTAATAATAATAATAATAATAATAATAATAATAATGGTCATGTTTATCTACATGATATCATACTTACAGGAAAAGCCGCAAAGGTACATAACAATATTCATAATAATTTAGAAGCATTGTGATATAATGGTATTACATTTTTTTTCGGTAAACAAGTTAAATTTTCAGGTTAAATAATAACCTTAGAAGGTATCCAACCCTCCCCAGAATAGTGGATACTTATAGATTTCCCCAGGTCACGTACACCTAAGAAAGTAGCTGGGTTCCTTGGCTTCACTGGATATTGCCGTTAGGTCATAAGAGGTTTTAGAGATATACCGAGACCATTAAATGCTTGAAGGAACCAAAAACAGTACATTATAGAGTGGAAGAAGAAAGGGCCTTTAACCTAATTAAGGCTTTCATAACTAGGGAAGAGTTACTTGCATATCCTAGATTTGATAGATTGTTTTAGTGACAAAAGCTCTTGTCTTTGTGTGATTTCGCCTGGGGCTCTGATCCCGAGGTCGTTAAGAGAATCCAGCCATTAATGTATTAAAAATATATATGGCTTATTTGAATATGAAAAACACGTCTAAATGTGCAAAATTTATCATTAATCGAATGCCAAGTAACAAACTACCAATTAGCTACGATGTTGAAGATGGGTTGATTTCAATTCTAAGTACAAAACATCTGAATTCGACAAGTATAAGTACAGAAGAATTGTCAATGACTTTTATCTTTCTTCGTGGCCAAATAGTTTAGTCACGCTATACAAGCTTGCCGACCAGGGTTCGATTCCTGGCCGGTCACAAGCTCTTGTCTTTGTGTGATTTCGCCTGGGGCTCTGATCCCGAGGTTATTAAGAGAATCCAGACATTAATGTATCAAAAAAAAATATGGCTTATTTGAATATGAAAAACACGTCTAAATGTGCAAAATTTATCATTAATCGAATGCCAAGTAACACACTAGCAATTAGCTACGATGGTGAAGATGGGTTGATTTCAATTCTAAGTACAATACACCTGAATTCGACAGGTATATGTACAGAAGAATTGTCATTGACTTATATCTTTCTTCGTGGCCAAGTGGTTTAGTCACTGTTTATACAAGCTTGTCGACTAGGGTTCGATTCCCGGTCGGTCACAAGCTCTTGTCTTTGTGTGATTTTGCCTGGGGCTCTGATCCCGAGGTCGTTGAGAGAATCCAGACATTAATGTATCAAAAATATATATGGCTTATTTGAATATATATATATATATATATATATATATATATATATATATATATATATATATATATATATATATATATACATATATATATATATATATATATATATATATATATATATATATATATATATATATACATTTTTATACATATAGGCATGTTATATATATGTATATATACATATACATATGCTTACATAAATATGTATATATATATATATATATATATATATATATATATATATATATATATATATACATATATATATATATATATATATATATATACATTTTTATACATATAGGCTTCTTATATATATGCATATATACATATATATATGCATACATAAATATATATATATATATATATATATATATATATATATATATATATATATATATATATATATATATATATATATATATGTATGTATACATATATATAAGATGCCTATTAGTATATATATATATATATATATATATATATATATATATATATATATATATATATATATATATATATATATATATATATATATATATATATATATATATATATATATATATATATATATATATATATATATATATATATATATATATATATATATATATATATATATATATTCAAATAAGCCATATATATTTTTGATACATTAATGTCTGGATTCTCTTAACGACCTCGGGATCAGAGCCCCAGGCGAAATCACACAAAGACAAGAGCTTGGCTCCGGCCGGGAATCGAACCCTGGTCGGCAAGCTTGTATAGACAGTGACTAAGCCACTTGACCACGAAGAAAGATAAAAGTCAATGACAATTCTTCTGTACTTATACCTGTCGAATTCAGGTAGTTTGTACTTAGAATTGAAATCAACCCATCTTCACCATCGTAGCTAATTGGTAGTTTGTTACTTGGCATTCAATTAATGATAAATTTTGCACATTTTTACGTGTTTTTCATATTCAAATAAGCCATATATATTTTTGATACATTAATGTCTGGATTCTCTTAACAACCTCGGGATCAGAGCCCCAGGCGAAATCACACAAAGACAAGAGCTTGGCTCCGGCCGGGAATCGAACCCTGGTCGGCAAGCTTGTATAGACAGTGACTAAGCCACTTGACCACGAAGAAAGATAAAAGTCAATGACAATTCTTCTGTACTTATACCTGTCGAATTCAGGTATTTTGTACTTAGAATTGAAATCAACCCATCTTCAGACATTAATGTATCAAAAATATATATGGCTTATCTGAATATGAAAAACACGTAAAAATGTGCAAAATTTATCATTAATTGAATGCCAAGTAACAAACTACCAATTAGCTACGATGTTGAAGATGGGTTGATTTCAATTCTAAGTACAAAATACCTGAATTCGACAGGTATAAGTACAGAAGAATTGTCATTGACTTTTATCTTTCTTCGTGATCAAGTGGCCATATATATATATTAATATTGTGAGGTATGAGAGACGGTCCTAGGTGAATGATGCTTTATTTCCGAGACCGGTTGAATAAATTAACCTCTGCGGACAGAATTGTAGTGACCTGGTTAGGTAACCGTCTGAGTGCGAGCAAGGGTTACAATTGTAGGACATATGTGTTTTCCGACCTTGCCTTTATGGTTAATATAAAAGCCCACACTTGATATATAACTATGATTCTTACATATAAATGAAGCGCAGGTGATTCTGCGCCTAAATACATAAACAATATTTACAGGGTATTTACATAGATTATGTACAAAGGTAAAAATAGTGCTACAATCGTTTTAAGACGTTGGCTTGACAACTGCTCTTCCCGAAAAAAATTAATAAGAAGGCAACATTTTTCAATAATTGTATGAAAAAAATATAAGTGGGTCAAAATAAATATGCTTTTCAATCTCTTTAGCGAGTCGTGGGTTGCAAACAGCCCCTTTGTCAGGACCCTAGGACTGGAGGGCCATTACACTCGATACACGGTTGCAGGATGCCACCCTGGTGCGGAGAACCAGGAGGTTCGACTCCTGGTTGTAGTTTCTTTTAACCACGTCTGGTCTGGCTTCTTGCATTCTCTATTTTCTTTTCTCTGTGGAGGCACTCGTGAGTGCTTCCCATGCTGCTCGTGCATGTTGATGTCGCTTTCTATATGAACATGCTTCAATCTATCCATGGTCACCAAGTCTTCTGTTCCGTGGACCGTGATTTTAAATTCTTTCTTTGTCATCTCAAGCACCCAATAGGGCCCTTTGTAAGGATGTGAGAGCAGGGGGCGGGGACCATCCTGCTTGATGAAGATGTAGAGCAGGTGTCCAATGAGGCAGCCCTGAAATGCTTTGTCCTGTTGGCATACGTTTTATGGCAAGGGGTGAATTTTCCTGCCCTTTCCCATAGCTAGGCAAGGCTGACGTTTTCAGTGTCTGGATTTGAAGGGAAAAACACGCCAGGACCACAAGTGTTTCCCCCATAGATTTTTTCTGCTGAAATGTTGTTGCCGTTTGCTTTCGGGGCTGTTTAAAGACTGAGGAGGACCAGGAAAGATGCTTCACCCAATGTTTGTCTCTGCATCGGGTCATTAAGGTTGTCTTCAGGGACTGGTGGCTTCTTTTGACCATGGTGTTGGCTGCGGGGTTGTAGGCCGTGCTGTGCAGGTTAGGTTGGTCCCCATCAGGTGGGCGATGGATACCCATAGGTCCTCTGTCGATTGTAATGTCGTCTGGGATCCCGAAATGGCTGACCATGGATGACGCCGAATACCAGTCTTCATCTCAATGGAGGGAGGAAAAGTTGAGGGTGGCCTGTGCTGGTATCGCAGAGCAAAGAGGGGTCATTGGGATGTAACTTGACATCCATCCATTGAAGGAAGGTCGAGGAAGACCTTGCGTATGGTGTGGCAGAGTCGGCCTTTTTTTTACTGGACAATTTCCTCGTAGTTCACTGTGATGTGGATGGAGTTGATACTGATTCTTGATGGAGCGTCGTCCACCTGATTTTTTCTCCCTGGTATTTAGCTGATAGTATAGCCGAACTTAGGGATGGACGCCAGATGTCATTGATGTCGCGTGGACCATGCGCCACAGGGCTTGGCGAATGCGTGAACCAAATGCTGGTGGTCTATCTGGATTGTGCTCCAGTAAGTATTGGAAGTGTCTGAGGGCGAAGTGTGTTACACTGCCAGAAGCTCTTGGTAGAAAATGCTGTAGCCAGTCTCGATTGGTTCTAATGCCCTGCTGAAGAAGGCGAGAGGTTGGGGCACGTTGTTGATAACCTGTTACAGGACAGCACCACATGCAATGTGACTGGCATCCATAACTAACGCCAGGGGGGACCTGGGTCCAGGTAGGCCAAGGTTTTGGCCTTGCAGTTACCAATCTTTGTTTGAGTGAAGGCTCCTTGTTGAGTTGACATTGAGGATGTAGAAGGCCATGTGATTAGGCCTCACCTGCTCCGTGGTTGCTTGCAGGCGTGGTTGCCCACCTAGTTTTTTGGATGGGAGCAGGGTTGGACACACTTCCGTGCCTCTTTCACCTAGACTCAGTATTTTCATCTTCGAGCGTGGATCGTGTTCACCCCTACAACATTTGGCTCTGCAGGGTACTCATCTGTCTCTTCCGTGAAGGCGTTGACGGAGGTGGTGGCTGCGTATTTGGCAGCCTGCGCTGCCAGGTTCAGTATGTCGGCCTTTGCGACCAAGGATGACATTTGAAGGTCCTCAGCGCCCTATAGGTGGACGGAGATGCATCTGGGAAGACAACGGAGGAAATTCTTATTTACAGGCTTATCTTCCTGGGCCGAACATTGATGTCCATCTCGTTCAGCTGGAGGAGGTCCAACAGTTCGTCTAAGGCTGCTGAGGGACGGATGTCACCGAGAATTCGTCGGTGATGTTTGCCAACCTGAAGTGGGACTCAACACCCTGAAACCATACCGTCGCTGCATCCAATGTGAGTGGAGGCAGTTGTAACTTCTGTCCAATCGACATCTGTGTGGCCGTTTGTGTTATTTGCATTGTGAGGGGTGAGATACTATTGACTTCTGAATCTCTTATCTGACCTCACAATTCAAAACTCTGTAGTGAGCCATATTTAGTCTGCAAAGTGAGTAGAAATTCTAAGCAGCCAAGCAGTCACTAATTGCTTAGGTAAAAAATGCCTTTGGAAACGCCGGAAGGTAAAATGCTTTGCGCCATAATAATTCTGTTAGTGGCGTTTGGGTATGTGGAGTTCCGATACCAAACGTTTTGTCAAAATCGCTGTCATGTGTCTGTTAAGGGTGTAGAGGTGAGTAGAGTCCCGAGCCCAAATGATTTGTCAAAATCACCGTCATGAGTCCGTTAATGGAAAACTCCAGGGTCATCAGTTATGAGGTATGAGAGACAGACCATATTCAAGTGATGCTTTATTTCCGAGACGGGTCGGATACATTTACTTGTGCGGACAGGATGGTAATGACCTGGGTAGTTGATTGTCCGATCGCGAACAGGTGTGAAATGCGGGGCATTCTTACATTGACTTCATGGTTGATATAAAAGCCATTGCTTGACATAGTACAATGATTCTTACATATAATGAAGGGCAGGAGATTCTGTGCGTAAATGCATCAACAATATCTACAGGGTATTTACAGAGAATATATACAAAGGTAAAAAGAGTGCTACAAGCATTGTAGGACAATGTCCTTGCAATATATAAATATAAATATAATATATATATATATATATATATATATATATATATATATATATATATATATATATATATATATATATATATATATATATATGTGTGTGTGTGTGTGTGTGTGTGTGTGTTATATATATATATATATATATATATATATATATATATATATATATATATATATATATATACATATATGTGTATGTATATATACAGTGTATATGTATATATATATATATATATATATATATATATATATATATATATATATATATATATATATATATATTCTTCACTTATACCTGTCAGATTCAGGTGTTTTGTACTACACGTCTTAATGTGCAAAATTTATCATTAATCCAATGCCAAGTACAAACATACTAATTAGCTGCGATGGTGTAGATGTGTTGACATTAATTATAAGTACAAGGGACCTGAATTTGACAGATATAGGTACAAAAGAGTGGTCATTGACTTTTATCTTGCTTCATGGCTAAATGATATCATCACTGTCATTGCTGCATCATGGACCAGGTTCAATTTCCTGGCCGGTCAGAAGCTATTTTCTTTGAGGGGTTTCACCTTGTGTCACTGATCCTGAGTTCAGTAAGAGAATCCAGACATTAAGGTATTGAAATGTATGGCTTATTTGAATATGAAAAAATACGTCTAAATGTGAAAAAATTATCATTAATCGAATGCTGAGTGCAGATATACCAATTAGCTACGATGGTGAAGGTGGGTTGATTTCAATTCTATGTACAAAAAACCTGAATTGGACAGGTATAAGTACAGAAGAATTGTCATTGACTTATAGCTTTCTTCGTGGCTAAATGGTGTCGTCACTGTCATGCTAGCTTCGAGGACCAGGGTTCAATTCCCTGGCCGTCCAGAAGCGATTTTCTTTGAGTGTTATCGCCTAGGGTCTCCGATCCTGAGGTTGGTAAGAGAAAATGCAGTCATTAAGGTATTAAAAAATATGACTTATTTGAATATGAAAAGCACGTCTAAATGTACAAAATTTATCACACACACACACACACACACACACACACACACACACACACATATATATATATATATATATATATATATATATATATATATATATATATATATATATATATATATATATGTGTGTGTGTATGTGTGTTTGTGTGTGTGTGTGTGTATTGTATATGCAAGGAGCCTGTAGATTTTCACTATGGTAAAGAAAGGCTAGTTAAACTAAAAAAAAATAGTAAATATTAGATTGGAAATGAGGAGAAAATCCTATGGAGATGAAATCCGCTTGTTGAATAGTTGTTATAAGCGGATTTCATCTCCATAGGATTTTCTCCTCATTTCCAATCTAATATTTACTATTTTTTTTTTAGTTTAACTAGCCTTTCTTTACCATAGAGAAAAAAATAAAACCCCAAAATATTTATAAAAACTGTCACACCTACATTGAAGGAACACCCAAAGAAGGAACAAGCATAAAAAAATGAAAATAAACATATTTTAAGCAGAATGCCAACATTTGTTTGCTTCAAAGGATGAATATGGAAATATCAACAGAGATGGACTTAGAAAAAATGCATAAGATTTCTATACAATGCTTTCCAATAGTGACATAAGAAACATATTTTCCTGTGGAATTAAAGAAACACCCAAACCGGTACCAAATTTAACATTTGAAGAAGTAAAGAAAGTTGGAAAGGCATGAAAATAGGCAAAGCAGCAGAAATTGATTTAATAATAGGAGGAGATTTTATTTCAGTAAAACTCGCTGAGCTTTACACCAAATGTTTGCAAGAATGCTCTATACTCCAGCTTGGAAAAACTCTTTTATTATACTAATTATACTAGTTATTGGGTACTATGACTGGCCAGACAGTACTGCATTGGATCCTTCTATCGGGTTACATTCACTTTCCCCTTGCCTACATATAAACCAAATAGCCTGGTATATTCTTTACAGATTCTCCTCTGTCCTCATACACCTGAAAACTCAGAAATTACCAAACGATTCTTCTTCACCAAAGGGATTAATTACTGCTCTGTTATTGTTCAGTGGCTACTCCCCTCTTGGTAAGGGTAGAAGAGACTCTTTAGCTGTGGTAAGCAACTCTTCTAGGAGATGGATACTTCAAAATCAAGTCCTTGTTCTCTAGTCATGAATAGTGCTATAGCCTCTGTACCATGGTCTTCCACTGTCGTAAATTAGAGTTCTCATGCTTGAGCGTACACTCGGTGACACTAGCCTATATATTTTGTCCCTCTTCTTTTATTTATTTTTTTTTTTTTTTTTTAAGTTTTTATAGTTTAAATTCAAGTATTTATTTAGATGTTGTTGCTGTTCTTGAAATATTTAATTTGTTCTTATTTCCTTTCCTCACTGAGCTATTTACCTGTGGAGGCCCCTAGGCTTATAGCATCCTGCTTTTCCAACTAGGGTTGTAGCTTAGCAAGTAATAATAATAATAATAATAATAATAATAATAATAATAATAATAATAATAATAATAATAATAATAATAATAATAATAATAATAATAAAGGGAGAGGCAAAAGACCTGAAAAATTACTGCCCAATAATTTCAGCTATAGTAATACGAAAAATATTTATGAAAATCATGTAAGGTCAAATAAAAAATCAGCTAAACTTTAGTCAAACATAAGATCAGGCAGGCTTTAGAAGGAGGTATTCGACAATTGGCTATTTCATGTAATTAATTAGGTAATGAAAAAATCAACAGTATGAAAAACCACTATGTATAGTATTCTTATATAATAAAATGAATTTGGATTTTTTCACGTGACCAGTAATGAAAGCCCGTCAAAGACAAGGAATAGATGTATCTCATATTAAACACTTCATTCCAACACATGAGTACATCAGTCTTAAAACAACATAAACATAGTAAGATTATTCCCGTTGAGAAATATGTTTGACAGAG
>NC_090731.1:108299960-108312460 GCF_036898095.1 Palaemon carinicauda | reverse complement strand
TTTATGCTTGTTCCTTCTTTGGGTGTTCCTTCAATGTAGGTGTGACAGTTTTTATAAATATTTTGGGGTTTTATTTTGTTCTCTGTGTTGAATAGTTGTTATAAGCGGATTTCATCTCCATAGGATTTTCTCCTCATTTCCAATCTAATATCTACTATTTTTTTTTTTAGTTTAACTAGCCTTTCTTTACCATAGTGAAAATCTACAGGCTCTTTGCATATACAATACACACACACACACACACACACACACACACACACACACACACACACACACACACACACATATATATATATATATATATATATATATATATATATATATATATATATATATATATATATATATATATGTGTGTGTGTGTGTGTGTGTGTGTGCGTGTGTGTGTGTGTGATAAATTTTGTACATTTAGACGTGCTTTTCATATTCAAATAAGTCATATTTTTTAATACCTTAATGACTGCATTTTCTCTTACCAACCTCAGGATCGGAGACCCTAGGCGATAACACTCAAAGAAAATCGCTTCTGGACGGCCAGGGAATTGAACCCTGGTCCTCGAAGCTAGCATGACAGTGACGACACCATTTAGCCACGAAGAAAGCTATAAGTCAATGACAATTCTTCTGTACTTATACCTGTCCAATTCAGGTTTTTTGTACATAGAATTGAAATCAACCCACCTTCACCATCGTAGCTAATTGGTATATCTGCACTCAGCATTCGATTAATGATAATTTTTTCACATTTAGACGTATTTTTTCATATTCAAATAAACCATACATTTCAATACCTTAATGTCTGGATTCTCTTACTGAACTCAGGATCAGTGACACAAGGTGAAACCCCTCAAAGAAAATAGCTTCTGACCGGCCAGGAAATTGAACCTGGTCCATGATGCAGCAATGACAGTGATGATATCATTTAGCCATGAAGCAAGATAAAAGTCAATGACCATTCTTTTGTACCTATATCTGTCAAATTCAGGTCCCTTGTACTTATAATTAATGTCAACACATCTACACCATCGCAGCTAATTAGTATGTTTGTACTTGGCATTGGATTAATGATAAACTTTGCACATTAAGACGTGTAGTACAAAACACCTGAATCTGACAGGTATAAGTGAAGATATATATATATATATATATATATATATATATATATATATATATATATATATATATATATATATATATACATATACACTGTATATATACATACACATATATGTATATATATATATATATATATATATATATATATATATATATATATATATATATATATATAAACACACACACACACACACATATATATATATATATATATATATATATATATATATATATATATATATATATATATATATATATATATATATATATATATATATATATATATATATATATATATTTATATTTATATATTGCAAGGACATTGTCCTACAATGCTTGTAGCACTCTTTTTACCTTTGTATATATTCTCTGTAAATACCCTGTAGATATTGTTGATGCATTTACGCACAGAATCTCCTGCCCTTCATTATATGTAAGAATCATTGTACTATGTCAAGCAATGGCTTTTATATCAACCATAAAGTCAATGTAAGAATGCCCCGCATTTCACACCTGTTCGCGATCGGACAATCAACTACCCAGGTCATTACCATCCTGTCCGCACAAGTAAATGTATCCGACCCGTCTCGGAAATAAAGCATCACTTGAATATGGTCTGTCTCTCATACCTCATAACTGATGACCCTGGAGTTTTCCATTAACGGACTCATGACGGTGATTTTGACAAATCATTTGGGCTCGGGACTCTATTCACCTCTACACCCTTAACAGACACATGACAGCGATTTTGACAAAACGTTTGGTATCGGAACTCCACATACCCAAACGCCACTAACAGAATTATTATGGCGCAAAGCATTTTACCTTCCGGCGTTTCCAAAGGCATTTTTTACCTAAGCAATTAGTGACTGCTTGGCTGCTTAGAATTTCTACTCACTTTGCAGACTAAATATGGCTCACTACAGAGTTTTGAATTGTGAGGTCAGATAAGAGATTCAGAAGTCAATAGTACCTCACCCCTCACAATGCAAATAACACAAACGGCCACACAGATGTCAATTGGACAGAAGTTACAACTGCCTCCACTCACATTGGATGCAGCGACGGTATGGTTTCAGGGTGTTGAGTCCCACTTCAGGTTGGCAAACATCACCGACGAATTCTCGGTGACATCCGTCCCTCAGCAGCCTTAGACGAACTGTTGGACCTCCTCCAGCTGAACGAGATGGACATCAATGTTCGGCCCAGGAAGATAAGCCTGTAAATAAGAATTTCCTCCGTTGTCTTCCCAGATGCATCTCCGTCCACCTATAGGGCGCTGAGGACCTTCAAATGTCATCCTTGGTCGCAAAGGCCGACATACTGAACCTGGCAGCCCAGGCTGCCAAGTACGCAGCCACCACCTCCGTCAACGCCTTCACGGAAGAGACAGATGAGTACCCTGCAGAGCCAAATGTTGTAGGGGTGAACACGATCCACGCTCGAAGATGAAAATACTGAGTCTAGGTGAAAGAGGCACGGGAGTGTGTCCAACCCTGCTCCCATCCAAAAAACTAGGTGGGCAACCCTGCCTGCAAGCAACCACGGAGCAGGTGAGGCCTAATCACATGGCCTTCTACATCCTCAATGTCAACTCAACAAGGAGCCTTCACTCAAACAAAGATTGGTAACTGCAAGGCCAAAACCTTGGCCTACCTAGACCCAGGTCCCCCCTGGCGTTAGTTATGGATGCCAGTCACATTGCATGTGGTGCTTTCCTGTAACAGGTTATCAACGACGTGCCCCAACCTCTCGCCTTCTTCAGCAGGGCATTAGAACCAATCGAGACTGGCTACAGCATTTTCTACCAAGAGCTTCTGGCAGTGTAACACACTTCGCCCTCAGACACTTCCAATACTTACTGGAACACAATCCAGATAGACCACCAGCATTTGGTTCACGCATTCACCAAGCCCTGTGGCGCATGGTCCACGCGACATCAATGACATCTGGCGTCCATCCCTAAGTTCGGCTATACTATCAGCTAAATACCAGGGAGAAAAAATCAGGTGGACGACGCTCCATCAAGAATCAGTATCAACTCCATCCACATCAAAGTGAACTACGAGGAAATTGTCCAGTAAAAAAAAGGCCGACTCCGCCACACCATACGCAAGGTCTTCCTCGACCTTCCTTCAATGGATGGATGTCAAGTTACATCCCAATGACCCCTCTCTGCTCTGCGATACCAGCACAGGCCACCCTCAACTTTTCCTCCCTCCATTGAGATGAAGACTGGTATTCGGCGTCATCCATGGTCAGCCATTTCGGGATCCCAGACGACATTACAACCGACAGAGGACCTATGGGTATCCATCGCCCACCTGATGGGGACCAACCTAACCTGCACAGCACGGCCTACAACCCCGCAGCCAACACCATGGTCAAAAGAAGCCACTAGTCCCTGAAGACAACCTTAATGACCCGATGCAGAGACAAACATTGGGTCAAGCAACTTTCCTGGTCCTCCTCAGTCTTTAAACAGCCCTGAAAGCAAACGGCAATAACATTTCAGCAGAAAAAATCTATGGGGGAAACACTTGTGGTCCTGGCGTGTTTTTCCCTTCAAATCCAGACACTGAAAACGTCAGCCTTGCCTAGCTATGGGAAAGGGCAGGAAAATTCACCCCTTGCCATAAAACGTATGCCAACAGGACAAAGCATTTCAGGGCTGCCTCATTGGACACCTGCTCTACATCTTCATCAAGCAGCATGGTCCCCGCCCCCTGCTCTCACATCCTTACAAAGGGCCCTATTGGGTGCTTGAGATGACAAAGAAAGAATTTGAAATCACGGTCCACGGAACAGAAGACTTGGTGACCATGGATAGATTGAAGCATGTTCATATAGAAAGCGACATCAACATGCACGAGCAGCATGGGAAGCACTCACGAGTGCCTCCACAGAGAAAAGAAAATAGAGAATGCAAGAAGCCAGACCAGACGTGGTTAAAAGAAACTACAACCAGGAGTCGAACCTCCTGGTTCTCCGCACCAGGGTGGCATCCTGCAACCGTGTATCGAGTGTAATGGCCCTCCGGTCCTAGGGTCCTTACAAAGGGGCTGTTTGCAACCCACGACTCGCTAAAGAGATTGAAAAGCATATTTATTTTGACCCACTTATATCCTTTTCATACAATTATTGAAAAATGTTGCCTTCTTATTAATTTTTTGGGGGAAGAGCAGTTGTCAAGCCAACGTCTTAAAACGCTTGTAGCACTATTTTTACCTTTGTACATTATCTATGTAAATACCCTGTAAATAATGTTTATGTATTTAGGCGCAGAATCACCTGCGCTTCATTTATATGTAAGAATCATAGTTATATATCAAGTGTGGGCTTTTATATTAACCATAAAGGCAAGGTTGGAAAACACATATGTCCTACAATTGTAACCCTTGCTCGCACTCAGACTGTCACCTAACCAGGTCACTACAATTCTGTCCGCAGAAGTTAATTTATTCAACCGGTCTTGGAAATAGAGCATCATTCACCTAGGACCGTCTCTCATACCTCACAATATTAATATATATATATATATATATATATATATATATATATATATATATATATATATATATATATATATATATATATATATATATATATATATATATATATATATATATATATATATATATATATTTATATATATATATATATACATATATATATATATATATATATATATATATATATATATATATATATGTGTGTGTACATATATATACATATATATATATATATATATATATATATATATATATATATATATATATATATATATATATATATATATGTGTGTGTGTGTGTACATATATATATATATATATATATATATATATATATATATATATATATATATATATATATGAATATATATATATATATATATATATATATATATATATATATATATATATATATATATATATATATATATATATATATATATATCTATATATATATATATATATATATATATATATATATATATATATATATGATAAATTTAGCACATTTTTACGTGTTTTTCATATTCAAATAAGCCATATATATTTTGATACAGTAATGTCTGGATTCTCTTAACGACCTCGGGATCAGAGCCCCAGGCGAAATCACACAAAGACAAGAGCTTGGCTCCGGCCGGGAATCGAACCCTGGTCGGCAAGCTTGTATAGACAGTGACTAAGCCACTTGACCACGAAGAAAGATAAAAGTCAATGACAATTCTTCTGTACTTCTGTTGTTAAGAGAATCCAGACATTAATGTATCAAAAATATATATGGCTTATTTGAATATGAAAAACACGTAAAAATGTGCAAAATTTATCATTAATTGAATGCCAAGTATCAAACTACCAATTAGCTACGATGGTGAAGATGGGTTGATTTCAATTCTAAGTACAAAATACCTGAATTCGACAGGTATAAGTACAGAAGAATTGTCATTGACTTTTATCTTTCTTCGTTGTCAAGTGGCTTAGTCACTGTCTATACAAGCTTGCCGACCAGGGTTCGATTCCCGGCCGGAGCCAAGCTCTTGTCTCTGTGTGATTTCGCCTGGGGCTCTGATCCCGAGGTCGTTAAGAGAATCCAGACATTACTGTATCAAAATATATATGGCTTATTTGAATATGAAAAACACGTAAAAATGTGCAAAATTTATCATTAATTGAATGCCAAGTAACAAATTACCAATTAGCTACGATGGTGAAGATGGGTTGATTTCAATTCTAAGTACAAAATACCTGAATTCGACAGGTATAAGTACAGAAGAATTGTCATTGACTTTTATCTTTCTTCGTGGTCAAGTGGCTTAGTCACTGTCTATGCAAGCTTGCCGACCAGGGTTCGATTCCCGGCCGGAGCCAAGCTCTTGTCTTTGTGTGATTTCGCCTGGGGCTCTGATCCCGAGGTCGTTAAGAGAATCCAGACATTAATGTATCAAAAATATATATGGCTTATTTGAATATATTTATATGTATATATATATATATATATATATATATATATATATATATATATATGTATACATATACATATACATATGGGCATCTTATATAAATGTATATATACATATATATATATATATATATATATATATATATATATATATATATATATATATATATATATATATTTATGTATGCATATGTGTATGTATATATGCATATATATAAGAAGCCTATATGTATAAAAATGTATATATATATATATATATATATATATATATATATATATATATATATATATATATATATATATATATATGTATATATATATATACATATATATATATATATATATATATATATATATATATATATACATATTTATGTAAGCATATGTATATGTATATATACATATATATAACATGCCTATATGTATAAATATATATATATATATATATATATATATATATATATATATATATATATATTCAAATAAGCCATATATATTTTTGATACATTAATGTCTGGATTCTCTCAACGACTTCGGGATCAGAGCCCCAGGCAAAATCACACAAAGACAAGAGCTTGTGACCGACCGGGAATCGAACCCTAGTTGACAAGCTTGTATAAACAGTGACTAAACCACTTGGCCACGAAGAAAGATATAAGTCAATGACAATTCTTCTGTACATATACCTGTCGAATTCAGGTGTTTTGTACTTAGAATTGAAATCAACCCATCTTCACCATCGTAGCTAATTGTTAGTATGTTACTTGGCATTCGATTAATGATAAATTTTGCACATTTAGACGTGTTTTTCATATTAAAATAAGCCATATTTTTTTTTGATACAATAATGTCTGGATTCTCTTAATAACCTCGGGATCAGAGCCCCAGGCGAAATCACACAAAGACAAGACCTTTTGTCACTAAAACAAGCTATCAAATCTAGGATATGCAAGTAACTCTTCCCTAGTTATGAAAGCCTTAATTAGGTTAAAGGCCCTTTCTTTTTCCACTCTATAATGTACTGTTTTTGGTTCCTTCAAGCATTTAATGGTCTCGGTATATCTCTAAAACCTCTTATGACCTAACGGCAATATCCAGTGAAGCCAAGGAACCCAGCTACTTTCTTAGGTGTACGTGACCTGGGGAAATCTATAAGTATCCACTATTCTGGGGAGGGTTGGATACCTTCTAAGGTTATTATTTAACCTGAAAATTTAACTTGTTTACCGAAAAAAAATGTAATACCATTATATCACAATGCTTCTAAATTATTATGAATATTGTTATGTACCTTTGCGGCTTTTCCTGTAAGTATGATATCATGTAGATAAACATGACCATTATTATTATTATTATTATTATTATTATTATTAAATTATAAACTAAAACCCCAGTTGGAAAAGCAGGATGCTATAAGCCCAGGGGCCCAAACAGGGAAAATAGCCCAGTGAGGAAAGGAAATAAGGAAAAATAAAATATTTTAAAAATAGTAACAACATTAAAATAGATATTTCCTATAGAAACCATAAAACTTTAACAAAACAAGAGGAAGAGAAACTAGATAGAATAGTGTGCCTGAATGTACCCTCAAGCAAGAGAACTCTAACCAAAGAGAGTGGAAGACCATGGTACAAAGGCTATGGCACTACCCAGGACTTGAGAACAATGATTTGATTTTGAATTGTCCTTCTCCTAGAAGAGCTGCTTACCGTAGCTGAAGAGTCTGCTCTACCATTACCTAGAGGAAAGTAGTCATTGAACAAATAAAGTCCAGTAGTTAACCCCTTGGGTGAAGAAGAATTTTTTTGGCAATCTCAGTGTTGTCAGGTGTATAAGGATAGAGGAGAATCTGTAAAGAATAGGCCAGACTATTTGGTGTCTGTGTAGGCAAAGGGAAAGAACCGTAAGCAGGGAGAGGGGTCCTATGTAGTACTGTCTGGCCAGTCAAAGGACCCCATAGCTCTCTAGTTATAGTATCTTAATGGGTGGCTGTTGCCCTGGCCAACCTAATACCTATAATGGCCAATTGAAGGAGAGAACACTACCATCATTAATCTAGGAAGAAAACTAAACTGATATAGTTTTGCTTTTACTGTCTTCCTGAAAATGTATTTGATAGTATGCAGATTTAAATCGATAGTCATAAAATATTTACCATCCTGTAACTTTACGACTAATTCTTTTGTTGAAGGCAATGGAATTTCAATATCTTTGGTGACTGAATCTCGCTTTCTATAATCAACACACAATCTTACCAAGTCATCCTTTGTATTAACTGCTACAATTGGAGAAGCCCAGAGATTTGCTCTCCTTGATAGTCCGTTGTTCTACTAATTTACCAATTTCCTTATTTATCTCATCTTAGAATGGATAGGTACATTATCAGGTCTTGACCTGATTGGCTCCACCCACCCCTTATCAATGCTAAATAAAAGTTATTAAATCATCTCGGGTGCCTTATCTCCAATTGCAGTTATGTATGGATAACTATTAACAATGTTACTAACTACAGGTTTATATTCTGGCAGACAATTTTCAGGCTTGCCTTATCAAGTTCTGAGTGTGTTCGTCTGTGTGGGCTTCAGTCACGGCTCCCAAGATGCCCTTGTCAGTAATTTCACATAACCTCAATTGATCCATAAAATCACTTCCACGAATTACTCTTTTATTTTTCTCATTATATATTGTAATATCCACATATTGTCTTTTATTTCTGACAAGCCCTTTATGACTACGAGTAACCATTTTTCACGTGCTGAGATTGGTAACTACTATGCTTATAAGTTCTGGGGGAGGCAGTATTTCTCCTTTTTTAGGAACTGCCACCACCTTACACACTTGTTTCTCTCGTTCCTCACAGGCAATTACTCTGTCATGACTTTCTATCGGCAGAATAGGACAGGTTAGAGAGGAAAGGTTAGATCCCAATAAGGGTGGCATGGGTTAACAACCTCTCTTACAATACCATCCTCCCGCCCTGCTGCTGTCTCTAGTGCTCAGTGGGTGAGTTTAGGGGTACCAAGGAGGGGCCACTACCTTCATTCCCATTGGGTGCCAATCCATCGTACCGTGGCTGCTTGCACTCGCTGCTTCATCGAATGATGCTGCGGTAATGGAGTGAGGGGACGTTGGTCTTTCTTGTCCCCACCTTTCTATGCCTCCTCTTCCCTGGATTTTGGATGGTTGTGGTATGCCACAGCTTGCCCATTCTTGGCAAATTTGTCATTCACTTTAAAGATAGATGGCAGTAAGCATGACTGTTACAACAGCGGAGAGATCCCTGGGTAGGGCGTTCCACTCGTTGGTGCTCACTCGCCATCACACTGCCAACAACTGATGACACTTTTCACCTGATGTCTTCGTTCTGCCCTCCCCACTTTTGAGGGTTGGTGACTCTGGTTTAGAGCATACGTTCTCATGGCTGCTACCTCTCCGGAATCAGGAGGATTATTCTCCGTAATATTTTCTTCTGGCAAACTGTCTAGAATGTTTGGTATCGCCATCACTACATCAGCGAACGAGTGATTGTCATAAAAAAAATAGCCACATAGATATGGTTTTACTAATATACAAATATGGTTTCAAGCTATTGCTCTCTTATCATCATCTGGAAGGGTGGCAATCCGTGTAGTAAAGGAACCACAATCGTGGTATATATGCATTGCAAAACTTTTAACAAACTCAGCCAATCAAGTTTTGGGTTGATAAATTTCTTTCATATCACCTTTTCTTACATCTGGAAAGGTGTATTTCTCCATTAAACATCGTTTTCTTTCTGTGTAATATCTTAAACTCTCGTGTGGCCAACACATTACCTCGATTGGCAGATATCTTTGAGTAATCTAATTCCTTTAATTGCTTGTTCTCTTTCTGACTAACCATATGTGGTTACTTCAAAGTTTCTCAAGAACACTTTGATCAAATGAAACCCTTTCTTAGGCCTTTTATCATCAAAAGGACTAATACTTGCCTGGAGTTCTGGCAATTTTTGAACTACTACGTTTTGAGTCTTCACTTGACAGTACAGTGTGTTTTCACTCATATGTGTCTGAGCTTCACTTGCTTACTTCGGAAATGCTGTGGGTGCGCGCTGCCCTTGTTTTCGTTATTTGCATCTACCTTCTTCATGAACAACACTATGATTTACTGATCCTTTACTTTAATCTCCTACAGTAGCAGTGTCTACCATGTTACACCTCGTATACTATTGCCTTTTGTACTTTTATTTTACCGGCTTAAAGTACACCTTCCCTCACAGCATACTCAAATAGGCATATAATTTCATATGACATCAATTATGTCCCATGTCATCGGATAATGAGACATTGGAACCTATGGGTTTTCCGTTTATAACAAAAGTTTAAGTATACACTTGCACAGCGAAATACTCTCAGGTGAGTACATTATTGTTCTCGTGAGGATTTCAGTGGTAATGCAATTCTTTCTGAGAAACTAAGCTTAGCAAGGCATAGTAGTTTTCTCAATATGCTGAAACTATTATATTTTTGGAATCTCCACTTTGATGGAAAGTTACTGTCAGCCAAACGATTTATAACAGTTATGATCCTTTTAAAAAGGCCAATAATATCACTTTATAAGCTTATATTATACATCTACATATATTCTATGCAAGGCTAGTGATATATATATATATATATATATATATATATATATATATATATATATATATATATATATATATATATATATATCGATACCTATCTATCTATCTATCTATCTATCTATATATATATATATATATATATATATATATATATATATATATATATATATATATATGTATACATATGTATATATATACAAATGTATATATATATATATATATATATATATATATATATATATATATATATATATATATATATATATATAGTATATATGTATGTATACATATGTATATATATACAAATATGTATATATATATATATATATATATATATATATATATATATGTGTGTGTGTGTGTTGGTGTATCTATCTATCTATCTATCTATCTATATATATATATATATATATATATATATATATATATATATGTGTGTGTGTGTTTGTGTATCTATCTATCTATCTATCTATCTATTTATATATATATATATATATATATATATATATATATATATATATATATATATATATATATATATATATATATATATATATGTACACACACACACATATATATATATATATATATATATATATATATATATATATATATATATATATATATATATATATATATATATATATATATATATTAATATAAAGTGAGATTATTGACCTTTTTAAGAGACTTGTGATTGTTATAAATTATTGTGCAAGATCATTGAACTCTCTTATAGGTTATGTGGTTTATATCATAAATGTGACGTATCCTGAGTCGTTTGGCTGACAGTATCTTTCCATCACAGTGAAGGTTTCCGAAAATCTAATAGTTTCAGTATATTGAAAGAACAACAATGCCTTACTGTGCGTACTTGCTGAGAAAGAATTGTATTATCACTCAAACCCTCACATGAACAATATTTACTTGCCTGATAGTATTTCGCTGTACAAATGTATTGTAAGACTTTTGTTACAAAAGGAAAACACGTATGTTCCAATGTCTCATTATCCGTTGACATCGGACATAACTGATGTCTTATGAAACAATACACCTGTTTGACTATGCTATGAGCAAAGGCGTACATTATGACGGTAGAATAAAAGTCCAGGAGGCCATGGAAATCGAGGTGTAACACTGCTGCTGTAGGAGATGAAAAGGAAAGACCAGTAAGTTATAGTTTTGTTGACGAAGAATAACGAAAAGAATAGGAGCACGCAGCTACAGCATTTCCAACCTACACATGCAAAGCTCAAACGCATATGAGTGCAAGCACACTGCACAGTCAAGTGAAGACTCAAACCGTAGTAGTTCAAAGATTATCGAACTTCAGACAAGTATTAGTCCTTTTGATGATAAAAGGCCTAATAAAAGGTTTCAATCGATCAAAGTGTTCTTGAGAGACTCTGAAGTACCCACATATGGGTAGTCAGAAAGAAAAAAAGCAATAAAAGGAATTACATTACTCAAAGATCTCTGGCAAAGGAGGTTATGTGTTGGCCACAAGAGAATTTAATATGTTATGCTGAAATAAAGCTATATATAATTGAGAAATACACCTTTCCAGATGCAAAAAAATAGGTGATATGAGAGAAAATTATCTACCCAAAATTTGAGTGGCTGAGTCAGTTAAAAGTTCTGCAATGCGTATATACCACGAATGTGTTTCCTTTGTTACACGGATTACCAATCTCCTAGAAGATGATAAAAAGCAATACCATATATATATATATATATATATATATATATATATATATATATATATATATATATATATATATATATATGTGTATAT
>NC_090731.1:108284960-108294960 GCF_036898095.1 Palaemon carinicauda | reverse complement strand
TCGATGTCCTGTCATTAAAAGTCGGCCAAAGCCATTTTTTTTAAGGGAAGGAACTCGATTTTTGGGTCAAGATCACGAATTTTAGTTTTACCCCTCTCCTTTAGCCTCGAGGTGTGTACTGTTGCCAGACGAAAGATGAAAGCAATCTGGAGTATTTTAGTAGGTAAAAATTGCAGTTTTTTGCATGCATATGCTAACCCAAGAATCTACCTGACAGCCCTATCATCCAACAACCTAAATATTTTGCAATTGGTTTCTTTGATATTTGATTGTATTTTGCTTTTTACGGTAGGATATTCTATTTTTCCTTTCTACGTGAAAGCCCATGCTTTCTGTTGAGTGTTGACTCTACAAGGCAGTGCTTACTCGATCAATATAGTTAGTGGGTGTGTCCACGCATGTGCTCTCAGTCTCAATCAGCTAACGTCTGTTTATATCGTGTTTTTTGCTAGTTTTTGGCAACTAATCATGGCTAAGAGGAAGTGGTCTAACATGCGTTTAGTGTCTGCTTAAAACATACAGAATTTACATGGGAAGAGGAGACAGAAACTTGAGGAAAACAAAAGAAAGAACCATGTGGAGGAGGACAACATGGTATTCTCTTCTGTGACCTTGTCTCCACGTGTTTGTGAAATGATAAACACTAGTTTTCTTACAAATATGTTTTACAGGATTCCTACGAATATAAGTGAAACCGTGGGCTTATTTGATGATATTGAGGAGGACTTATCATTAGTGCTATCAGATGATGAAGATGATACAATTTGCTCTGATAATATTACTGATGTAATGTCTAAAAACTCTCACACTAAAAGAAAAAAGAAGAAAGAGCATATCTATTGCTCCACCCAAAAAAAAAAAAAAAAAAAAAAAAAAAAAAAACGAAAGCATATGCAAGCAGAGGAGATGCATATCAGCCAGGAGCCAGTTAGGGTACTAAACCTGGCAACAATGAGTAGCCTGGCATACTGTGAAACCCCCCCCCCCCCCATGCAACAATAGAAAAATAGCCATGTCTAAAAGAGGGGATAATATCTTTTCATAAAAGAGGGGACCAGGAGCCTTGTACACTTTCCAGATCAGCTTTACCAACAAATGTGAGTACATCAAAACTTTAAACTATTATTTCTCAAAATAGTATTTTTCGTTATCAAATTGCTAACTACTTCCTTATTTATGGACTAATTTTTTAAACTAAAAAAGTATTATAATATTGGATGATTGTATAAATAGAGAATATGACAATATTTTTCCTATCGCCCCCAAAAAACAATTAATTGGAAAAAAAATTGAAATTTGTATTTTTTTTTGGACATTATATTTTTACGAAACGGAACAAAAAAATATAAGAATATTTGAAAATATGCAGATCTTTTTGTATTGTATATACTATAAGCACTATGTTGGTTTTTAAATTTTTAAAATTGGCTAATAAATAAGGGAGGAGATAGATTTTGAAAATGAGAGAAAAAGTCCACAAAAAAACAGAAAAAAAAAAAAAAAAAACTATTCAACTCAGGGAGACTAAAATTGGCTGAAGTATTGTGTACATATGGATGCATATTCTGTGCAAATTTCAATGTCATAGTGCAAAAATGACCCACCCCCCTCTTGAATTTCTTCCCTTAAGGACAGTACTATGACATTCATACCACTTAATAAGGTAACTTAGAACATCAAATTTCAATGGATTTTTGCCTCAGACTCTCGGTTCTGCGACGCCAGGGTGAATTAACTGAAAATTTGAGTTTTTCAAATTCTATCTCCTCCCTCGATAATTAATATCAAGACCTTGGATTACTACCCTATATGGACCTAATGTAAACCTCCAATAAATAAAGGATTTTTTTTTTCTGAAATTTTTTGCTATATGAAAATTTTTTCAGTGTCGAAAAAAATAAACCCTAAAAATCAGGGGAAAAATTCATAAAAAAAAAAAAAAAAATATGAAAAATAATTGTAAAAACGGGCCACATTTGATTGTATTAAATGTCTTTCTACGCTATATACCAAATTTCAATGCTATGATTTAAAATCAAAGGAGAAGGTAGAATTTGGTCATTAAGTATAGTTTCAAGATATGGGTAAAACACAGTTTTTTCCTTGTATTTTTACAAAGACAATATTGATAAATCATGATTATTGTGAATCCTGCGTTCCTTTTTCTATAATGATAAACGAAAACAAAGTTATTTATCTAAATTTAATCACAAATGAAGATCCCTTTGCTCAATATCTTTCTTCTTTTGGCTCCTGTCAGGCAAGGCAGCCGCTCCTCCATCCAGACTACTCCCTCTCTTTTTCTTGGTCACTACCGATATTACAAACTTTTGAACTCTTAATAAAACAAATTTTCTTATTCCTTATATTAGCAAGATGTTGAAATTGTCTTTACCTCATTGAAACGATAAAATTCTTCCCGAAATCGAGAAAAACAATCATAAAAATTAGTGAATGTCAGAGGGCGTTCAAAGTTTTTCTTTGTATTTTTACAAAGACAATATTAATAAATCTTGATCATTAAGAATTTTATGTTCTTTTTTGGATAATAATGAAGAAAAACATAGTTATTTATCATAATTCAATCATAAATGAATATGCTTCTCCTCAATATCTTGGTTCTTTTGGCTCCTGTCGGCCAAAGTGCCCGCTCCTCCAAGATCACTCCCTCTCTCTCTCTCTTTATGCATCACTGCTGATATTAACCACTTCTGAACTCTTAATAGAGCAAATGTTCTTTTTTCTTATAATAACAAGATGTTGAAATTGTCTTTCCCTCTTTGAAATTATTAGATTCTTGCCCCCCCCCCCCCCAAAAAAAAAAAGAAACGTAAAAATGAGTGAATGTCATAAGTCAAACTCAGACATGTACTCTCTCTGTGGTTTGTGGTAGGACTGAAGGGCGAAGGTTGTATTTTACCGTGTAATGCAGTATATCATCTTGTGACCCGCGGAAGCTATACAGATGCCACTGTTGGCAATTCATTTTATATAAAAATGTAATAATTATCAAAATTTACGATAGTAAGAAATACCGCACTTTCTTGCCGGGAACAATGTTATTCGTTTATTGAGTTACTTTTACTAATTACCCTGTAATTATGAAAGTACGAGGAAATTTTACAAAATATTTCGTATACACATTCTCCATTGCAATACGAAGCTTAGTCAATTTATTCACGATTTTGTGTTATTCTTCCTATACCCCTATATATTGCCATTCAGGCTGGGCCACTTAAAATGTTATTTACGATAATATACAGTATATTTAAAGAAATAATTTATGTATTTTACCATGATCCATACTATATATTTTTTATTACTTAGCTCAAGACTTAGCAAAAGGAAGTCACAATAAAACATATGATATATTATATTTGGAAATTGATGACATGCGTCGCAAATACCTACTAGGATAAGTATACTCAAGATGGATATACTGTATGTGAGGATATACAATAAATGATATTAAAAATATACATGATTAAGTCTAAAAAGGATTAATTAAAGAAGTCTTGATGTATATTTTTCATAAAGATATACCAAAAATCATGCCATAATAGTTATAGAAAGAACTATAAGTATAGAATAAAAAAAAAAAAACAATAAAAAGTAATTGAAAACTAGTATTTGAATTCGTTATCGACAAATATGTTAATGATTCAGAATGTAATAATAAATAGATAACTAAAGGACTACTTTAATTTTTATCCTTAAATTAGGGCAAGGTCGAAGTAGCGTAGATTTATATTAATTTCTACATTCGGTTTTGATCTATACTTACATTTAGTAGTTAAATGTAAATAGAATGTTTTTATTTATTTTTTTTTTTCTTATCTCAAAGATAAGTGTAGGTGAAGAGCACCGGAAACATCTAGGCTTGAGCAGCAATTTCTGGAAATTCTTCAATTATGTTGAATCAAAATATTGAAAGTTTACCTTCCATTAATTTTACTTATAACTCATTGTTGGTTGAAATGTCTATCAATTTCTTGTATGTCAAAGAGAGTTATTATGTGTTTTTGTACTCAAGAAATGGATCTTGATACAAAGAAAGCTTTTAGTAAGAGCAAACAAAATACTTCCCATTTATTAGGTGATGAGAGAACGAGACTTTTATGTATGCTTCAGGGAAATACTGAGGGGAGAGTGAATATTCCCAAATGGGATTTAGATAAATTATATAATCCTTTAAGAATACACGCATTCAAGAGCATTAGCTTACGTTGGAAAGCAAGTAGAGTATTTTGAGCTTTTAAATAAGTAATTTTGCTGCCTTATGATGATATATCATTAAAATGTAAATGGGCAAATATATATGAAGACATATTTTATCCTTCAATTTTGAGGCTAAATTGTGTTGCAGTTTTCATAAATAAGCGTCTTCAAACAATCCAAAAAATATAACCAGAACTTTTCCTTCAGAAATCCATCAAACTTCGGTGTGCAATACCAAAGCTTTATAAGTTTTTCTAATATTTTGCTGCATTAACCTAATAATCAAGAGGTCTGGCCTTAATGGAATTATCTAGTATTCCCATATCATTAATCACGTCATTTACATCTGGGAGCATGTGGATAATTGCAAGGGTATTTCGATGAACAAGCAGTGGATATGTACAATACTCAAGTTCACGGTTTTCATGCATGACACTCCGAATGAATATTTTGCCAACTCAGTAAACATTTGCACAGTTATGACATGAAATGTAATGTTCCTTAAAAGTTATTTGATTACATTAAATATGCATTGAAAAGCTTGATGAATAATATACATTGTTCTTCAATGCTAGATTTATGAATGTAATGAGCAAATGCCAATGTTATAGTTGAGCCGGCAATGTCTGCGAATTCGTCCATTTGGATAGAAAAGTTCTTACTTACCTTTACTCTTATAAGTAATTCGTCATAGCAAGACTTAATCATATCACTACTACGATAAGAAATTGCATTTTCAGGAAGGGGCACACAGTCAATGCAGCAAAATAATTTTTCGCCTATCATGGACTTCTTTTAATCTTATGAGACGATTTTTTTTTCTTTAGATTTCCAGCAATTGTAAATGGCTTCACCTACCATTGCTAACAAACACTGATTCTAAGGGAGGCAATAAATGCACTCTTATTATCATCCCTGACAAAAATTTGGAAGACTGTTTTCGTTGCTTTCAGTTTCTGACATATGTTCTAAAAATAACCAATACTTTAGTTTTAAACTTTCGAGTGTTTTGTATCTATGCCTAAACTCAAATGACTGTCTTCATATATTTTTCTTTTTTGAGCATTCTACGGTTATTTTCAGTGTTCATTGTCGATAAGTAACACGAGGTTTCTCAGCAGATTGAGAATTACACCCACTCATGGCAATGTAGCACCTGTTAGGTTCTAACAGTGAAGCGAGGTGAATGGAACTGAATTTATTCAACAAGACAACGAGCTTAAATACAGATAGTTGAGAGCAAGAATGACACAAAATTTTAAGTGTACAAGACATCCGATAGCAATCTTAGATAGCATTTGATGAGCAATGGAGAGTGAGATACAAATAATGCAACACCATTAAAGTATACGAGCATGTATGAAACATGAGCAGTACATGGCTCAACCCCCATAAAATTCATATATGAGAAAAAGGGTGCCCTGCTCTTGAGCAAGTCTTCTTACAGGAGATACCCAAGTTTTAGTCGATTAATGGAGGCCTAGCCTTCTTTGCCACGAATGTTAATTAAGAGAGCCTTTGGTTTGCAAAGTATCACGAGGAAAGGGCCAGTATAAGTGGATGTTAGCGGTGGCTTGCTAGTGTTGTTGAACAGGTAAATGTATGATGCCTTCATTGGGGGCTTGTAATTAAGGCGGCAATGAAGTAAATTTTTCCACAATGTAACATAAGCACAGGACATTGTTGGTGTGGGTTGCAGTCGAGAAAAATTGGCAGGGACGACTGACTCATCATTACATCATTTCAGCTGCCAAGACATCAACGGCGTCTTTGGGGGTGGTCCTTTGAGAGTGTGATGAAAACGTTCAAACATTCCGTTGGCAGAAGGGTTGTAGGCAGTTGCCTGATGTAGGGCGATTCCCAGGAGATTTGAAAAAGATGTACACAATTGAGAAATGAAACTGGTACCCCTGTCAGAAGTATTTAGCTTAGGGATACCAAATCTTGCTATCAAACCCTGAGAGCAAGGTTGGACGTTACTGTTTGCATGGGGATAGTTTCACACTAACGAGTGGATCAGTCTATGATGGTAAACAGTTAACAGTGTGCTTGTGATGTGGGTAGGGGACATATTGCGTCCAAGTGAAGTGGGCAAAATGGCACTGAGGTTGAGGAAAGGGGTCCCCTCCTGAATTCATGTTTCGATGTACTTTTGATTTTTGGTATGGAATACAGGAGTGGACACAATCCTTAGCATCCTTAGTTATGCTGTGCGAAATGAACTTTGTCTCATATAGCTGCACAGTCGATTAGTGTAAGGTATGTTAGAGGCCATAGAATAAATCAACCACCTGTTGGCGTATGGGGCCAAGTATCCACGGTCGTGCCCTACCAGTTCTGATAGAGTCGTCAAGGAAGCATGTGTAGGATGTCCTGCATGCTTGGTACTCTTGATCTTTTTATTAGGTTTCTGGATAATCTTCATAATCTAATCCCAGGGGAATGGTGGCCAATGTGTATCTAGACAGGGCATAAACATTGGATTCATTCCCCCATGGATGTGTTGAAGGGTGCAGTTGTACTCAGCCATGGCATACAGGTGTCATTGTTGAAAGGATGACCAGGCATCTGACTGTCATGTTAGGGCATGTACCAAAGGCATGTGGTCCATGCGACTAACGAAGGGCGTACCCTCCAAGAAGTAGCAAAAGTGAAGGAAATCCAAATGCACTATCAGCTATTTGTGGTAAAAGGTAAAGTAGCCTGATTTCTGCCTAAAAATGCCAATGGTTGTGGCGAGCCACTGATCACCTGCTTGAGGACTGCGCCAATAGCAATGTAGCTGGCATCAGTAGAGAGCACAACATGGGCAAGTGAATCGAGGAAGGTGAGAGCAACAGCAGTTGATAGGAAATTGTTTGCAAAGTCAAAGGCCACTTTCTGAAGGGGACCCCGCTTCCAGTCGTTTGGGTTGCCCTTGAGGGAGGTGTAGAATTAAGCAAGAATAGCTGTGGTGACTGGCAAGAACTGGTGATAATACTTTATTATGCCCAATAATTCTTGCACTGCTTTGGCGGTCGAGGGCTTGGGAAAGTTCTTGTTGGCTGCTACCTACTGAGGGAGGGTGTTCATACCTTCAGGAGTGATAATGTGCCCTAAGAATGATACTTCTTTGGCACCAAAAATACACTTGTTGTAAGAGAATACTAGGCTGTTCTGTTTTAGGAGATCGAGAATGATGCATAGGGGACAAAGTATGTTGTCCATGCTACATACGCAGATGGTGAGGTCCCATGAGGCGTTTAAAATGGGCCTCAGAATTATGAAGGGAAAAACAAGAGGAATTGAAGGTGTAGGTACTAAAGGGTCTGGTAATGGGGGTCTTGGCGATATATTCTGGGTTCATGGACACCTGACAATACCTCTTAAAGATATCTAGCATGGAGAAATCCTTTGTTTTGTGCAATTAGGAGGTGACGTCGACGATGTATGGGAGGGTGTAATGATCCGGTTATGTCTGCATGTTCAGACGCCTGTAATCCTCACAAGGTCACAGGGAGCCCTCTTTCTTTAGGACAATATGTAAGGGCAACGACAATGGGTTTGGGGCCTTTTGGCAAAGGACAATTTTTTCCATTTCAGGAAAAGTTTGTTTAGTGGCTACCAAGTGATCCGGGGCCGCACACCCGGAATCTGTTTAACATTTCGGGCCAAGTCATCTTGATATGATGATAATTACCGTGCTTGACAGTAACCGTGGTTATTTGGTGAAGTTCAGGACGAAAAACTTCTGGCTGTGATTTGAGAAGATGGGCGTGATGTGGAATATGAGGATGAAAGGGAGGGCTTGAACAGGTGACAACGAGTATGAGTCAGCATTTATTTATTGTTTATGCCTCACACCAAGCATGAGGTGGAAATTTGCAAGGAAATCCGCACCAAAGAGTAGCAATGCCACGTGTGCATCGAGGAATTTTCGCTGATATTTGCTCTCTCAAATGTCTCGTATCCAGGGATGGGGATCTTTCATCCATTGGCAGCCAGCAGGCTTAGAATGACTACGTTGTGTCCTCGAGAGTGAACTTGGTAGAAGGTAATGGCAAGCACCATCGTCTACCAAAAACCGCACACCCATACCTGCATTATCTAAAAAGAAAAGATTAGTGACATGGGAGTCCACCGCCACAAGCAATGGCCTACTTACCTGGTTTTTGGCCACTGACAACCGTCAATACATTTCTTTGCATCACCCTCGAATCTAAATAGCTAGTATGAGATCTGTGGCTGATGGGTGTCATTAAGTGGGTGGAGCGGTTATTGACTGAGGCATGAGCAAAGGACGGTATAATGGGGTGGTGGGTGGCTTTTGTTGTCAAGCCAGCAAGTCAAAGTGTCTTATTGCATTAACATTGGCCTCTGTCAGTGTTAATTAGTTGTCCTTTACGTCAGGAGTGGAGGCGTTGATGGAGGTCTTGAAGTTGGTGAAGAGGCTGTCTATAAGGCCATTCCCTTCAGTCACCAGGTACGAATAGGCATTGTACCCGAGGGGTAGGAAGTAGTCTCACTTCCCGAGGAAAGCATGTGCGGTGGGCTGCAAGAGAGCAATAATAGACATTTCCATGAGGACAGGTGAAGCCTTTTGATCCCTCAACGGTTGATGAGAGAACTGAAAAATTCTGGCGAAATGGGTGGCTGGCGATGGTGAGTACTACTCCAGGAAGAATCTTTTTCAAGGTATCCTACTCTATTGCGGCGTCCCCTTGTTCGCAAAGCCAATTGAAGATTGCTGGGAACATGACCCTATGTATCGTTGTGAGGACATAATCTGCTTTGCAGCTTGAGCGAGTTACGTCCGGGATGTGAAACTGAACTTTGGCCTGCTTGAACCAGACCAGGCGAATTCTTCTCCAGTGGTGAAGAATGGCAGTTTCATTTTGGAATCGTGTATTGGAAAATCAAGTTCGGTGGGTGACATTCTAACAAGGGTAGGGCAAATGGGTGGGCAAAAAAGGCAGTGTTGAGTATTCAGTTCGGTGTTCACCAATATAACAATATAGCTGTTATATTCTAACAGAGAGGTAAGGTGAATGTAACTGGATTTATTCAACAAGACAACAAGCTTATATACAGATAGTTGAGAGCAAGAATGACATAAAATTCAAACAGTGCAAAACGTGTGATAGCAAACTTAACAGGTTTATATTATCAGTGTGGGGGAGAGTGAGTGATAAAAAATCAGTACCGTTACAATGTACGAACATATATCAATCACGTACAAAACACACTCTTGTCATTTGAACCACCTTAACTCTGGGTTTTCATGAGCATTCTAATAGTAATCGATTTAGGATATAAAATGATACCTAAAATTTCTATGTATATCCAAATACAGACTTATAGGAGACTTGAAATTTTCTGCAGCAATATTTTACTCTTTATATCCAATATGGATCTTGCACTGACAGAGAATTGGGGTAAATGGTTCTGCGATAGCATTAAAGTTTTATTATAATATTTATGTTTTTACCAATAATATGATTGACAAATTACCTGGTATTTAATGAAAGGATACTCCAAGTACTGCGTCAGTTTTGTTTTTCCTACTAAATGCTGCATATGCTATGTTAATATCAATTTGTGAGTTTTTCTAGAGAATTGTGTAATAAAAGTCCATGCTCAGTACTTCTCTGTTATTTTTACTATATAAGAATTTTTATATTTACATCTCATAAAAAAATTTACATTTATTTAAAAAGGTATTTCTAGTTCGAAGTTAAATAAATCATATGACTTGATGAAGTGAAACTCATATTTGAATTATAACAAAAAATTCCATACAAAC
>NC_090731.1:108243175-108278175 GCF_036898095.1 Palaemon carinicauda | reverse complement strand
AAACCTAACCTATCAATAGACCATTTCAATTTACTAGAATCATTTTCACTTATCGCTCCATTGTCCATATAAAGAAGAGCATAAATGTCTCTCTTAAGTTTTTTCACTTCACTGAAATTCTCCTCGGTATCGAGGATCAAAATTTTATATAAGCCCAATAACAACAAGCATGGGGAACAAACAAGACCAAATGAGAGACGTTTTGACTAAGATCCGATAATGTTGTAGTCGCCTTTGCTTATATTTTGGTACCAGAGAAACAAAAGTTTTATAGAATCTTGTGGTAATAAGCATATATTCAAAAATGCTTTTTTAATATCAAAACAGAACAAATAACTATCAAAACGCAAATGCAGGAGAGCACTAGTGATCTTCTGATTCAAGTTGGGTCCACTTAACATGGCCTGGTTATGACTTAAAGCTGTACCGTTACGAATCTTCTCACACAAATTTGAGAGGTAGACTACTCTACATTTTGTGGTGTCTCTCTCTGGTTTAAACACACCCATATGTGCTAAAAAACTGTGATTAGGATTTTCTTCCAAATAATGATCAAGATTGTCAATTATCTCTATCATTCCCAAATCTGCCTGCTCTCTAAATGTTTGGTCTATTATTTTCAAATAATCATTGTTATTCTCAGAGAGTTTCTTAAGATTTGCTTTAAGAATTTGAGTGGATAAATATCTATTTTTAGCCAAAAGGTGATTAACCTTATGGTTCCAAATAAGTGGCATGACAAACCTCCCATCATCATTTCTCTTTGTGTTTTTTAGAACATAATTGACTATTCTCTCATTTGTCTCCACAGACTCATCCGGAATATTTTCTGAATCATAACTTAACGTATCACAGCAAAGCTTATCAAGTGCTTTCTCTGCAGCCCTTTGTATATTTATATCTGAAATTTCTCCATCTCCGTCTAAAACTACATAATTAATCCCAACCTGTTTTGTGTCTGGGTCAGGGCGTGGGCTTGAGTAAGAAGTGCTATTAAGTACAATATCTTTATAGGTCACACCAATGCTAGGCGATTCTTCCACTCCAATACACTGAGCAGAAATAGGATTGGATGGACAATATGGAAGATACTTCAAATTTGACTGCATTTGTTCTATATTTCCTAGCAACATCATTTGTTCTATATTTCCTAGCAACATCATTCCTGCACTAGTTTGAGAATATACAGAAGGTATGTTACCCTCAAATTCACCAAAGGCAATGATTTGCTCTTTCAAACAATAAGCTGAATTAGAGCAAAGGATAAATTCCAAATTCATTATATTATCGCAACCATTCATCATAAACTGATCTGCCAATGCGTAACCTTTATCATTAAAACTTCTAGCTACCAAACCCAAACCTGGTAATTTTAAAGATGTGGATATTTTGGGGACACCTATAGCTTCAATGCAATAATTCTTGCCTCCAATATCTAAATTTACCTCTTAGCAGTTGGTATGATATACACAAGAAAAATTAAACCCCTTTACCTTGAGACTTATATCAGATTTTACGATAGGCAAGTTTTCACTTTTCGTCCTGTCTTCAACAATAAAATTGCTTTGGCTACCACTGTCAAGCATACACCGCATTGTCCTTCCTTGAAGGACACATGAAAATGTTGGCAATATTGCAAGACTGCTATCTTTGGCCTCAAAAACTTCACTACACTCATCAATACAAGATATGCTGGAAGAAGTTTCTCCTATTTTATTCTCCTTAGACTTTTTGTGATCAATGTCTTTTTTCTTACTTTCTTGTACTCTTGTTTTTTCCTCAAGACACAAGAAGCTGAAATGCCAATCTCCAAAAATACATCTTTTATTGAAAAGGAATTTGCAACTATCTGCATTATGACCAATTCTTGCATACTTTATATAACTCTTGAGGGCCTTGATTTGTGCGACCTTAGTGGAAGGCGTAGGATACTTACTGCATTTGTGAAGTGGATGGGAATTTATATTATCCACACAGGGGGCAAATTTTAAAAACATTACTGAACTTAATTGATTGAACAGCCGCTGCCATGCTAGTTAGGTCCGTTGAAGAAATTTCTTTACATTTGCTTCTAGCTTTATAATGCTTTTGAGCATTCAAATGGCGTTCATTAGCTTCATAAAATTGGCTCCTAATTGGGGCTAACGATGGTTTATTCTCATTTGTAATTTGTATCAGTTGAGACTTGAAATTTTCGTTTAAGCCTATCCATGCAAAATACTGTAATTTATCATTTGTTGTAATATCTAGGTCAGAAAATGAATTATAAATGGAATCGACTCTACCTATATATTCGAAGAGCTCTGAGTGGTAATCAAGCTTCAAGTTCACCATTTGTTTGATTATATTAAATTTACGTGTAGTAGGTGAGGCTAACGCTTCTAACAACAGAGGTTTTGCAACAGAATATTTGTGCTGTGAACTATCTAGTGAACTATCTAGTGAACCAAGCAATACTGAAGCCTTCCCAGAAATTTGTTGTTTGAGAAGCAAAAACTTATCAAAATCAGTGTAGTTGAAGTGTTCTGCTACGTCTTCAAACTGTTTCAAAAGGGCTTATAAATCTTCACCTTTACTACTTTAAAAAACTGGTAGAGGAGCCGGTGGACTCTTTTAACATGCTAGTTATTGGATTAACATTCGAAGGTGAAGAATTTAATTTTGATAACGATGTTAAACATTCGGAAATAAGGTCCCTATAGTGAATGCTGTCATCAATTTCTTTATCATTCTCTGATTTTGCAACAGATTCATCAGAACGGTTTGCTTCCCATTTAAGGTCTCTGATTACTTTATCAAGTTTACTCAGTTCATCTTGAAGCCGTCCGAGCTTACGGATTAAATTTTCCCGCCCTCAACAGACTTTGTTCAATGAATTTTAGTAACTTGGCCCCTATAATTTCACCGAGAGCTTACTAGTTGTTTTAAGTAAACAGGCATTTTGAATATATTTGTAAAGAGCTTTCTTTATGGCAAAGTGTAATTCTACAAATTGTTTTAAAAAATATTTTCCTAAACCTAATTGTGATAGTACAAGCGTCACTCTAATTCACTTATCGAAACGATTAAGTCCTTATTGAACTTGAAGAATATGATCTTCGTAAGGCCTACTTCTTACGCCTGTTGAAATGCCTTCATGAAAAATCATATTTTCTGGCAGCTGGAGAACCAAAGCTGCTATTATTTTAATCAAATCTACTTTGAATTTGGGATGAAATAATTGTTGCGCTAGGAAATTTTATAAAAACATCAATACAATTCAACCGAGTCCTTTAAATCTTTTCCACCAGTAATATAACAATAAAGCAAGGCGAAAATGCTCTAAAACTCAATTTTTTTTGGTTGATCAATATATCAAGAGTTGCATCAGGAAATGAATAGCCTAAAGTTAATCTCGCTATCTAACATTTACTTCACCAAAGGTTTCACGTCACGTACCTAAGAGTGACCAAATATAGCTACTTTGAAATTCATAGTAATAACGCAAGCCGAAAACGGAACAAAGAAGAGGACAAAAGACGGCAATGACTCACTTCCCATCACGCCTACCCGGGGGCGCCATTTAATAAATTAATGTATGGAACAATCGTAAAATAAACAATTTTAGGCTTCAAATTATATTTAATTAACAATTAACAAGACATGATTAAGATAGTTAACTATTAATAATAATGACAATTATCTATACATGAAATAGCAAAAAACTGTAGTTATTCCGAAGGAATGGCTTGAAAGGAGTTGTGGCACTGCACTCCTCCGTCTTGAGAAGGAACCCGTCAAAAGTGAGGGAAGCAAACTTCCTCCTCCAGATCTCAATTAATTATCATAGGAAATACAAGGACCTAACAACACAAATAAGTACGATAAAAATGATCGATATAAAGTTTATAAGTCAGTAATACTTTATATGCAAAATTTATTTACATATAAAGCAAATTAGAAATTATAAATGGTCGAAAAAAAATCTACAACACTTGTATAAATTACGTCGAAGGAAAATAACTATTCGACATCCCTTTCTATTTGATGAATTACGTAAAAACAAATGAAAGAGAAATACAAAAATTTGTTATTGGATAGCACTGAATAATGAGATAGGTTATTAAGCTTAATAAAATTTAAGTTAATGTATACTGATAAATTTGATGTTAAATACTCTTTAGGTCCTTTTTATTTATTTAATGAGTTTGATGGGGGATCAAAGTTGATACGGGAAAAAAAAAACTTTAAACTAATGATCGGACAGTACTTGAACTTGCATTAACTCATTGTACTCACAACTTCATTAGTTCCGATCCGCTGAAGTGAGATTCCAAAGTCCCGCGGTGGAATGGACTATACGTAGCTCAGAAAAAAAAGGTGTTATTAAGCTTGCTGCCATTCTGACGTCCAAGTCCATGAGCCATCTTCGGCCGCTAAAGTTTTAGCTTGCCATATTAATGATAATGAATCAGGATGAAGTAATAGTGTACAGCCACCAACTGACTCTCTGACTGTCCTGGTGCACACCGACCAGTCACCTCTCCAACTCCAACTCAAACTGAAAGTAATCAGTAACTACGGGGCACACCTTAATTCCTTCGTTAACCAACTGACGATGTTCCAAGATCTCAAACGACCGTATGGGCTTGTTGATCGTAAACGAGCATAATGCAAGCACTTTTACAAAGGTTATTACTATTTTAGTCGGGTGAGACCCAAGAACATCGTAACATTAAATTTAAAAAAACAATCATACTTTTAAAGAAAACAAATGAAAAAAATTAATAATAAATTAAGTTATTTCTTAATCAAAAAATAAAAATGAAATATGATAGGCTTATTTTTTCTTCACTCCGGAAGGGGGATTCAGTATTTTCAAATGACTTATGGAAATGCTGAACTAAATGTAAGGGTTTAGCTTAATTCATACCCATCACCAAATGTATTCTATAAAGAACATTATATCATATGCAATATATATATATATATATATATATATATATATATATATATATATATATATATATATATATATATACAAATTCATATACAAAAACTCGCTTGATTCAACTATCAGACAGAATCTTCTGAGTTTTCTCCTCACTCGCCTTTGAAGCTTTCCTCCTTATTCTGGATTCATTTCCTGTTTCTACACTTGGACCAGAGTTCAGAATTAGGTCCCGACTAATTTGCTCTTCAGTATTGGAGGACATCTCCTTTCGACTCAAAATTGGAATTAGAGAAGTCACATGGCGTTTTATATTTTCCCTAGTGTTTCCTTTCATAAGAATAGCATCTCTGACTTCTCCATTTATATTGATTGTTACATCCTTGACAACAGCCATAGGAATATCGATAGGTTAATGTTTTGTTCTTTCACTAAGACAATGTCACCCTTATTAAGTCTGTGATGAATAACAGGTTTCTACCTACTCTTATTATTTGCGGGCGGTTTCATCAAAGTATTCAAAAATTCTGAATGATAAGTCATTAAGGGCATTTCTTATCTTATGGAGTTTCACATAGCTTTCTTGAGCCTTACTCACGGCATCAACATTTGTCGACCAGTCAGGATCCTTATCTGGCCCAGGATTCAATTCGGGAATAAGATTTACAGACATGAGCTCAAACCCGTGAATAAGCTTCTCTGGCCTAATCGGATCTGGTATAGTCTCGCTGCCTTCGTCACGAAGAGCCTCTGGGAAGGCAATGGGACGTCTGTTAATCATATGAATTATCTGTGAAACCATAAATTCAAAGTCTCGGTGATCGAGAACATATTTCTTGATGGAACACCTCAGCAACTGCCTTAACATTTTGACACAAATTTCCACTAGTCCACCTAAAGGATGGCATCCTTTTGCAAAATTATCAAATGTGAAAGACTTCACACCATGTTTTTCAAAATAAGTTTTGTATTTCAGAGCCTCTTGGGAGGTCCTTGATTATGTTTGCGCCAGCAACGAATGAAGATCCATGGTCTGAAATGCAAGATTGAGGTATACCGTATTCAAAGGAATGAAGCTGCAAAGCCCTCAAAAATTCCTTAGTGCCGAGATCGAAACAAATCTTTAAATTCATGGCTCGAGTCCAAAGACATGTAAAGCATAGAAAATCCAAACCTTGATTTTCCTTCCATTATATCTCACCAAATAGTATCCCAAACGATCTAGAAATATGGACCGGAATATGATGTTTGAAGGATTTAGCCTAAATTCTTTGTATGGCGACTGATTTAACTTTATTGTACGTTGGTTAACTTTTCTGCAAGTATTGCAGTTTTTGAGAACCTTCTTCACAACAGAAAAATAACAGGGTACCCAGAATTGTTTCCTTAATTCAGTCAAAAGTCTGTAGCATCCAGCATGAAGGTGCAATTTATGAAGGTCTAAAATTATCAGGCTAGTCAGCCTACTACTTTTAGCCAAAAGAATTGGGTAACGCAAGGTCTCATCATCTTTGAATCTTGAAAATTTACTCTTTACACGCAAGATGCCCTGGCTGTCAAGATAAATATTTAACCGACAAACAAGGTTGGGAATTTCATAGGCTTTCTTATTACAGCCATCAAAATATTCAAATATGTCCGGAAAATTAATCCTTTGATCCTCACGGATAATGTTTCTTCTTGCGTGTAAGTATAGTTCGTCATCATAGAGTTCTGGATAAACTAGACGCAAATTGCTACCATTCAGTCAAGATCTCAGTTTATTAATGAACCCGAGTACACACTGATGAATGGGAAACAGCTTACGGAAGCTGGAACACCTGTTCAATAGATCCAAGTGTTCCGAGCTACCTCTAGGGGCACCATCATCAGAGCTCTCCACATCCACCAAAGTCGAGATCACTTTATTTGGCTTTGCAAGAGGATTAGGAACTAGAATTGCCAGCGTATCATCCAGACTTTTTTGAACATCACAAGGTGAGGTAAGAAATTTAGGCCCAGAAAAGTAATTTGACTTCATTAAAATATTGTAAGACACTGGTCGTGTAACATAGTCCGCAGGGTTTTCAATACCAGAGACAAATTGGAACTTTATTGGATGAACTTCACATAGTCTACTAATATGATCAAGTCTATTGAGAATAAAAATACTTCTTTTGCTCATCTTTTCCATCTTATGGACATATGAATTAATCCAAGACAGACACGCCATGCTATCTGAGTAGAGTGTTAAACCAACAACGTTAGCAGGACACATACAGGATGGACCTGAAATTTCCTGATAAAGATCAATAAGCATTTTTGTGCCTAGAGCTATTGCCTGAAATTCCAAAGATGGAATGCTCTTGGTTGACAGTTGTTTATTAACAATCCGGTTTTTGGCCATCAAAAAACTTACTTGGTGACCATTAACGTTCTGAATATACATTACTGATCCATAAAAGGATTTGATACTGTCGACAAACGCAATTAGATTATAAGACTCGTCTCTTCTACCAACAAATCTTGCAACACTGACATTAGGACTGGCATTCACCTGTTTACATATTTTCTTCCACTCATGAAGTAATTCCTCAGACAACCTATGATCCCAGTCTAGATTAGAATTACACTATAGATCATGAAGGAATGATCTAGCCCTATTCATTAATGGCATAGTCAATCCAAATATGTCATAGTGTGATGCTATCGATTTCAAAATAAGTCTCTTTGTAGTGGCTTTACAATCTAGTTTTAGTGGTTTTGTTACCAAATGATCTTTTATTCGATTCCATTGAAGGGCCAAAATTTTCACTTCATCTGGAGTGTTCTCCTCCTTATCTTTGTCAATATCAGCTTGAATATCAATGTTATTTGTCACATATTGCTGTAAATAAAACTTATATAGCTCAAATATTAAACCTAACCTATCAATAGACCATTTCAATTTACTAGAATCATTTTCACTTATCGCTCCATTGTCCATATAAAGAAGAGCATAAATGTCTCTCTTAAGTTTTTTCACTTCACTGAAATTCTCCTCGGTATCGAGGATCAAAATTTTATATAAGCCCAATAACAACAAGCATGGGGAACAAACAAGACCAAATGAGAGACGTTTTGACTAAGATCCGATAATGTTGTAGTCGCCTTTGCTTATATTTTGGTACCAGAGAAACAAAAGTTTTATAGAATCTTGTGGTAATAAGCATATATTCAAAAATGCTTTTTTAATATCAAAACAGAACAAATAACTATCAAAACGCAAATGCAGGAGAGCACTAGTGATCTTCTGATTCAAGTTGGGTCCACTTAACATGGCCTGGTTATGACTTAAAGCTGTACCGTTACGAATCTTCTCACACAAATTTGAGAGGTAGACTACTCTACATTTTGTGGTGTCTCTCTCTGGTTTAAACACACCCATATGTGCTAAAAAACTGTGATTAGGATTTTCTTCCAAATAATGATCAAGATTGTCAATTATCTCTATCATTCCCAAATCTGCCTGCTCTCTAAATGTTTGGTCTATTATTTTCAAATAATCATTGTTATTCTCAGAGAGTTTCTTAAGATTTGCTTTAAGAATTTGAGTGGATAAATATCTATTTTTAGCCAAAAGGTGATTAACCTTATGGTTCCAAATAAGTGGCATGACAAACCTCCCATCATCATTTCTCTTTGTGTTTTTTAGAACATAATTGACTATTCTCTCATTTGTCTCCACAGACTCATCCGGAATATTTTCTGAATCATAACTTAACGTATCACAGCAAAGCTTATCAAGTGCTTTCTCTGCAGCCCTTTGTATATTTATATCTGAAATTTCTCCATCTCCGTCTAAAACTACATAATTAATCCCAACCTGTTTTGTGTCTGGGTCAGGGCGTGGGCTTGAGTAAGAAGTGCTATTAAGTACAATATCTTTATAGGTCACACCAATGTTAGGCGATTCTTCCACTCCAATACACTGAGCAGAAATAGGATTGGATGGACAATATGGAAGATACTTCAAATTTGACTGCATTTGTTCTATATTTCCTAGCAACATCATTTGTTCTATATTTCCTAGCAACATCATTCCTGCACTAGTTTGAGAATATACAGAAGGTATGTTACCCTCAAATTCACCAAAGGCAATGATTTGCTCTTTCAAACAATAAGCTGAATTAGAGCAAAGGATAAATTCCAAATTCATTATATTATCGCAACCATTCATCATAAACTGATCTGCCAATGCGTAACCTTTATCATTAAAACTTCTAGCTACCAAACCCAAACCTGGTAATTTTAAAGATGTGGATATTTTGGGGACACCTATAGCTTCAATGCAATAATTCTTGCCTCCAATATCTAAATTTACCTCTTAGCAGTTGGTATGATATACACAAGAAAAATTAAACCCCTTTACCTTGAGACTTATATCAGATTTTATGATTGGCAAGTTTTCACTTTTCGCCCTGTCTTCAACAATAAAATTGCTTTGGCTACCACTGTCAAGCATACACCGCATTGTCCTTCCTTGAAGGACACATGAAAATGTTGGCAATATTGCAAGACTGCTATCTTTGGCCTCAAAAACTTCACTACACTCATCAATACAAGATATGCTGGAAGAAGTTTCTCCTATTTTATTCTCCTTAGACTTTTTGTGATCAATGTCTTTTTTCTTACTTTCTTGTACTCTTGTTTTTTCCTCAAGACACAAGAAGCTGAAATGCCAATCTCCAAAAATACATCTTTTATTGAAAAGGAATTTGCAACTATCTGCATTATGACCAATTCTTGCATACTTTATATAACTCTTGAGGGCCTTGATTTGTGCGACCTTAGTGGAAGGCGTAGGATACTTACTGCATTTGTGAAGTGGATGGGAATTTATATTATCCACACAGAGGGGGCAAATTTTAAAAACATTACTGAACTTAATTGATTGAACAGCCGCTGCCATGCTAGTTAGGTCCGTTGAAGAATTTTCTTTACATTTGCTTTCTAGCTTTATAATGCTTTTGAGCATTCAAATGGCGTTCATTAGCTTCATAAAATTGGCTCCTAATTAGGGCTAACGATGGTTTATTCTCATTTGTAATTTGTATCAGTTGAGACTTGAAATTTTCGTTTAAGCCTATCCATGCAAAATACTGTAATTATCATTTGTTGTAATATCTAGGTCAGAAAATGAATTATAAATGGAATCGACTCTACCTATATATTCGAAGAGCTCTGAGTGGTAATCAAGCTTCAAGTTCACCATTTGTTTGATTATATTAAATTTACGTGTAGTAGGTGAGGCTAACGCTTCTAACAACAGAGGTTTTGCAACAGAATATTTGTGCTGTGAACTATCTAGTGAACTATCTAGTGAACCAAGCAATACTGAAGCCTTCCCAGAAATTTGTTGTTTGAGAAGCAAAAACTTATCAAAATCAGTGTAGTTGAAGTGTTCTGCTACGTCTTCAAACTGTTTCAAAAGGGCTTATAAATCTTCACCTTTACTACTTTAAAAAACTGGTAGAGGAGCCGTTGGACTCTTTTAACATGCTAGTTATTGGATTAACATTCGAAGGTGAAGAATTTAATTTTGATAACGATGTTAAACATTCGGAAATAAGGTCCCTATAGTGAATGCTGTCATCAATTTCTTTATCATTCTCTGATTTTGCAACAGATTCATCAGAACGGTTTGCTTCCCATTTAAGGTCTCTGATTACTTTATCAAGTTTACTCAGTTCATCTTGAAGCCGTCCGAGCTTCCGGATTAAATTTTCCCGCTCCTCAACAGACTTTGTTCCATGAATTTTAGTAACTTGGCCCCTATAATTTCACCGAGAGCTTACTAGTTGTTTTAAGTAAACAGGCATTTTGAATATATTTGTAAAGAGCTTTCTTTATGGCAAATGTAATTGTACAAATTGTTTTAAAAATATTTTCTTGAACCTAATTGTGATAGTACAAGCGTCACTCTAATTCACTTATCGAAACGATTAAGTCCTTATTGAACTTGAAAAATATGATCTTCGTAAGGCCTACTTCTTACGCCTGTTGAAATGCCTTCATGAAAAATCATATTTTCTGGCAGCTGGAGAACCAAAGCTGCTATTTTTATAATCAAATCTACTTTGAATTTGGGATGCAATAATTGTTGCGCTAGGAAATTTTATAAAAACATCAATACAATTCAACCGAGTCCTTTAAATCTTTTCCACCAGTAATATAACAATAAAGCAAGGCGAAAATGCTCTAAAACTCAATTTTTTTTGGTTGATCAATATATCAAGAGTTGCATCAGGAAATGAATAGCCTAAAGTTAATCTCGCTATCTAACATTTACTTCACCAAAGGTTTCACGTCACGTACCTAAGAGTGACCAAATATAGCTACTTTGAAATTCATAGTAATAACGCAAGCCGAAAACGGAACAAAGAAGAGGACAAAAGACGGCAATGACTCACTTCCCATCACGCCTACCCGGGGGCGCCATTTAATAAATTAATGTATGGAACAATCGTAAAATAAACAATTTTAGGCTTCAAATTATATTTAATTAACAATTAACAAGACATGATTAAGATAGTTAACTATTAATAATAATGACAATTATCTATACATGAAATAGCAAAAAACTGTAGTTATTCCGAAGGAATGGCTTGAAAGGAGTTGTGGCACTGCACTCCTCCGTCTTGAGAAGGAACCCGTCAAAAGTGAGGGAAGCAAACTTCCTCCTCCAGATCTCAATTAATTATCATAGGAAATACAAGGACCTAACAACACAAATAAGTACGATAAAAATGATCGATATAAAGTTTATAAGTCAGTAATACTTTATATGCAAAATTTATTTACATATAAAGCAAATTAGAAATTATAAATGGTCGAAAAAAAATCTACAACACTTGTATAAATTACGTCGAAGGAAAATAACTATTCGACATCCCTTTCTATTTGATGAATTACGTAAAAACAAATGAAAGAGAAATACAAAAATTTGTTATGGATAGCACTGAATAATGAGATAGGTTATTAAGCTTAATAAAATTTAAGTTAATGTATACTGATAAATTTGATGTTAAATACTCTTTAGGTCCTTTTTATTTATTTAATGAGTTTGATGGGGGATCAAAGTTGATACGGGAAAAAAAAAACTTTAAACTAATGATCGGACAGTACTTGAACTTGCATTAACTCATTGTACTCACAACTTCATTAGTTCCGATCCGCTGAAGTGAGATTCCAAAGTCCCGCGGTGGAATGGACTATACGTAGCTCAGAAAAAAAAGGTGTTATTAAGCTTGCTGCCATTCTGACGTCCAAGTCCATGAGCCATCTTCGGCCGCTAAAGTTTTAGCTTGCCATATTAATGATAATGAATCAGGATGAAGTAATAGTGTACAGCCACCAACTGACTCTCTGACTGTCCTGGTGCACACCGACCAGTCACCTCTCCAACTCCAACTCAAACTGAAAGTAATCAGTAACTACGGGGCACACCTTAATTCCTTCGTTAACCAACTGACGATGTTCCAAGATCTCAAACGACCGTATGGGCTTGTTGATCGTAAACGAGCATAATGCAAGCACTTTTACAAAGGTTATTACTATTTTAGTCGGGTGAGACCCAAGAACATCGTAACATTAAATTTAAAAAAACAATCATACTTTTAAAGAAAACAAATGAAAAAAATTAATAATAAATTAAGTTATTTCTTAATCAAAAAATAAAAATGAAATATGATAGGCTTATTTTTTCTTCACTCCGGAAGGGGGATTCAGTATTTTCAAATGACTTATGGAAATGCTGAACTAAATGTAAGGGTTTAGCTTAATTCATACCCATCACCAAATGTATTCTATAAAGAACATTATATCATATGCATATATATATATATATATATATATATATATATATATATATATATATATATATATATATATATATATATATATACAAATTCATATACAAAAACTCGCTTGATTCAACTATCAGACAGAATCTTCTGAGTTTTCTCCTCACTCGCCTTTGAAGCTTTCCTCCTTATTCTGGATTCATTTCCTGTTTCTACACTTGGACCAGAGTTCAGAATTAGGTCCCGACTAATTTGCTCTTCAGTATTGGAGGACATCTCCTTTCGACTCAAAATTGGAATTAGAGAAGTCACATGGCGTTTTATATTTTCCCTAGTGTTTCCTTTCATAAGAATAGCATCTCTGACTTCTCCATTTATATTGATTGTTACATCCTTGACAACAGCCATAGGAATATCGATAGGTTAATGTTTTGTTCTTTCACTAAGACAATGTCACCCTTATTAAGTCTGTGATGAATAACAGGTTTCTACCTACTCTTATTATTTGCGGGCGGTTTCATCAAAGTATTCAAAAATTCTGAATGATAAGTCATTAAGGGCATTTCTTATCTTATGGAGTTTCACATAGCTTTCTTGAGCCTTACTCACGGCATCAACATTTGTCGACCAGTCAGGATCCTTATCTGGCCCAGGATTCAATTCGGGAATAAGATTTACAGACATGAGCTCAAACCCGTGAATAAGCTTCTCTGGCCTAATCGGATCTGGTATAGTCTCGCTGCCTTCGTCACGAAGAGCCTCTGGGAAGGCAATGGGACGTCTGTTAATCATATGAATTATCTGTGAAACCATAAATTCAAAGTCTCGGTGATCGAGAACATATTTCTTGATGGAACACCTCAGCAACTGCCTTAACATTTTGACACAAATTTCCACTAGTCCACCTAAAGGATGGCATCCTTTTGCAAAATTATCAAATGTGAAAGACTTCACACCATGTTTTTCAAAATAAGTTTTGTATTTCAGAGCCTCTTGGGAGGTCCTTGATTATGTTTGCGCCAGCAACGAATGAAGATCCATGGTCTGAAATGCAAGATTGAGGTATACCGTATTCAAAGGAATGAAGCTGCAAAGCCCTCAAAAATTCCTTAGTGCCGAGATCGAAACAAATCTTTAAATTCATGGCTCGAGTCCAAAGACATGTAAAGCATAGAAAATCCAAACCTTGATTTTCCTTCCATTATATCTCACCAAATAGTATCCCAAACGATCTAGAAATATGGACCGGAATATGATGTTTGAAGGATTTAGCCTAAATTCTTTGTATGGCGACTGATTTAACTTTATTGTACGTTGGTTAACTTTTCTGCAAGTATTGCAGTTTTTGAGAACCTTCTTCACAACAGAAAAATAACAGGGTACCCAGAATTGTTTCCTTAATTCAGTCAAAAGTCTGTAGCATCCAGCATGAAGGTGCAATTTATGAAGGTCTAAAATTATCAGGCTAGTCAGCCTACTACTTTTAGCCAAAAGAATTGGGTAACGCAAGGTCTCATCATCTTTGAATCTTGAAAATTTACTCTTTACACGCAAGATGCCCTGGCTGTCAAGATAAATATTTAACCGACAAACAAGGTTGGGAATTTCATAGGCTTTCTTATTACAGCCATCAAAATATTCAAATATGTCCGGAAAATTAATCCTTTGATCCTCACGGATAATGTTTCTTCTTGCGTGTAAGTATAGTTCGTCATCATAGAGTTCTGGATAAACTAGACGCAAATTGCTACCATTCAGTCAAGATCTCAGTTTATTAATGAACCCGAGTACACACTGATGAATGGGAAACAGCTTACGGAAGCTGGAACACCTGTTCAATAGATCCAAGTGTTCCGAGCTACCTCTAGGGGCACCATCATCAGAGCTCTCCACATCCACCAAAGTCGAGATCACTTTATTTGGCTTTGCAAGAGGATTAGGAACTAGAATTGCCAGCGTATCATCCAGACTTTTTTGAACATCACAAGGTGAGGTAAGAAATTTAGGCCCAGAAAAGTAATTTGACTTCATTAAAATATTGTAAGACACTGGTCGTGTAACATAGTCCGCAGGGTTTTCAATACCAGAGACAAATTGGAACTTTATTGGATGAACTTCACATAGTCTACTAATATGATCAAGTCTATTGAGAATAAAAATACTTCTTTTGCTCATCTTTTCCATCTTATGGACATATGAATTAATCCAAGACAGACACGCCATGCTATCTGAGTAGAGTGTTAAACCAACAACGTTAGCAGGACACATACAGGATGGACCTGAAATTTCCTGATAAAGATCAATAAGCATTTTTGTGCCTAGAGCTATTGCCTGAAATTCCAAAGATGGAATGCTCTTGGTTGACAGTTGTTTATTAACAATCCGGTTTTTGGCCATCAAAAAACTTACTTGGTGACCATTAACGTTCTGAATATACATTACTGATCCATAAAAGGATTTGATACTGTCGACAAACGCAATTAGATTATAAGACTCGTCTCTTCTACCAACAAATCTTGCAACACTGACATTAGGACTGGCATTCACCTGTTTACATATTTTCTTCCACTCATGAAGTAATTCCTCAGACAACCTATGATCCCAGTCTAGATTAGAATTACACTATAGATCATGAAGGAATGATCTAGCCCTATTCATTAATGGCATAGTCAATCCAAATATGTCATAGTGTGATGCTATCGATTTCAAAATAAGTCTCTTTGTAGTGGCTTTACAATCTAGTTTTAGTGGTTTTGTTACCAAATGATCTTTTATTCGATTCCATTGAAGGGCCAAAATTTTCACTTCATCTGGAGTGTTCTCCTCCTTATCTTTGTCAATATCAGCTTGAATATCAATGTTATTTGTCACATATTGCTGTAAATAAAACTTATATAGCTCAAATATTAAACCTAACCTATCAATAGACCATTTCAATTTACTAGAATCATTTTCACTTATCGCTCCATTGTCCATATAAAGAAGAGCATAAATGTCTCTCTTAAGTTTTTTCACTTCACTGAAATTCTCCTCGGTATCGAGGATCAAAATTTTATATAAGCCCAATAACAACAAGCATGGGGAACAAACAAGACCAAATGAGAGACGTTTTGACTAAGATCCGATAATGTTGTAGTCGCCTTTGCTTATATTTTGGTACCAGAGAAACAAAAGTTTTATAGAATCTTGTGGTAATAAGCATATATTCAAAAATGCTTTTTTAATATCAAAACAGAACAAATAACTATCAAAACGCAAATGCAGGAGAGCACTAGTGATCTTCTGATTCAAGTTGGGTCCACTTAACATGGCCTGGTTATGACTTAAAGCTGTACCGTTACGAATCTTCTCACACAAATTTGAGAGGTAGACTACTCTACATTTTGTGGTGTCTCTCTCTGGTTTAAACACACCCATATGTGCTAAAAAACTGTGATTAGGATTTTCTTCCAAATAATGATCAAGATTGTCAATTATCTCTATCATTCCCAAATCTGCCTGCTCTCTAAATGTTTGGTCTATTATTTTCAAATAATCATTGTTATTCTCAGAGAGTTTCTTAAGATTTGCTTTAAGAATTTGAGTGGATAAATATCTATTTTTAGCCAAAAGGTGATTAACCTTATGGTTCCAAATAAGTGGCATGACAAACCTCCCATCATCATTTCTCTTTGTGTTTTTTAGAACATAATTGACTATTCTCTCATTTGTCTCCACAGACTCATCCGGAATATTTTCTGAATCATAACTTAACGTATCACAGCAAAGCTTATCAAGTGCTTTCTCTGCAGCCCTTTGTATATTTATATCTGAAATTTCTCCATCTCCGTCTAAAACTACATAATTAATCCCAACCTGTTTTGTGTCTGGGTCAGGGCGTGGGCTTGAGTAAGAAGTGCTATTAAGTACAATATCTTTATAGGTCACACCAATGTTAGGCGATTCTTCCACTCCAATACACTGAGCAGAAATAGGATTGGATGGACAATATGGAAGATACTTCAAATTTGACTGCATTTGTTCTATATTTCCTAGCAACATCATTTGTTCTATATTTCCTAGCAACATCATTCCTGCACTAGTTTGAGAATATACAGAAGGTATGTTACCCTCAAATTCACCAAAGGCAATGATTTGCTTTTCAAACAATAAGCTGAATTAGAGCAAAGGATAAATTCCAAATTCATTATATTATCGCAACCATTCATCATAAACTGATCTGCCAATGCGTAACCTTTATCATTAAAACTTCTAGCTACCAAACCCAAACCTGGTAATTTTAAAGATGTGGATATTTTGGGGACACCTATAGCTTCAATGCAATAATTCTTGCCTCCAATATCTAAATTTACCTCTTAGCAGTTGGTATGATATACACAAGAAAAATTAAACCCCTTTACCTTGAGACTTATATCAGATTTTATGATTGGCAAGTTTTCACTTTTCGCCCTGTCTTCAACAATAAAATTGCTTTGGCTACCACTGTCAAGCATACACCGCATTGTCCTTCCTTGAAGGACACATGAAAATGTTGGCAATATTGCAAGACTGCTATCTTTGGCCTCAAAAACTTCACTACACTCATCAATACAAGATATGCTGGAAGAAGTTTCTCCTATTTTATTCTCCTTAGACTTTTTGTGATCAATGTCTTTTTTCTTACTTTCTTGTACTCTTGTTTTTTCCTCAAGACACAAGAAGCTGAAATGCCAATCTCCAAAAATACATCTTTTATTGAAAAGGAATTTGCAACTATCTGCATTATGACCAATTCTTGCATACTTTATATAACTCTTGAGGGCCTTGATTTGTGCGACCTTAGTGGAAGGCGTAGGATACTTACTGCATTTGTGAAGTGGATGGGGATTTATATTATCCACACAGAGGGGGCAAATTTTAAAAACATTACTGAACTTAATTGATTGAACAGCCGCTGCCATGCTAGTTAGGTCCGTTGAAGAATTTTCTTTACATTTGCTTTCTAGCTTTATAATGCTTTTGAGCATTCAAATGGCGTTCATTAGCTTCATAAAATTGGCTCCTAATTAGGGCTAACGATGGTTTATTCTCATTTGTAATTTGTATCAGTTGAGACTTGAAATTTTCATTTAAGCCTATCCATGCAAAATACTGTAATATATCATTTGTTGTAATATCTAGGTCAGAAAATGAATTATAAATGGAATCAACTCTACCTATATATTCGAAGAGCTCTGAGTGGTAATCAAGCTTCAAGTTCACCATTTGTTTGATTATATTAAATTTACGTGTAGTAGGTGAGGCTAACGCTTCTAACAACAGAGGTTTTGCAACAGAATATTTGTGCTGTGAACTATCTAGTGAACTATCTAGTGAACCAAGCAATACTGAAGCCTTCCCAGAAATTTGTTGTTTGAGAAGCAAAAACTTATCAAAATCAGTGTAGTTGAAGTGTTCTGCTACGTCTTCAAACTGTTTCAAAAGGGCTTATAAATCTTCACCTTTACTACTTTTAAAAACTGGTAGAGGAGCCGTTGGACTCTTTTAACATGCTAGTTACTGGATTAACATTCGAAGGTGAAGAATTTAATTTTGATAACGATGTTAAACATTCGGAAATAAGGTCCCTATAGTGAATGCTGTCATCAATTTCTTTATCATTCTCTGATTTTGCAACAGATTCATCAGAACGGTTTGCTTCCCATTTAAGGTCTCTGATTACTTTATCAAGTTTACTCAGTTCATCTTGAAGCCGTCCGAGCTTCCGGATTAAATTTTCACGCTCCTCAACAGACTTTGTTCCATGAATTTTAGTAACTTGGCCCCTATAATTTCACCGAGAGCTTACTAGTTGTTTTAAGTAAACAGGCATTTTGAATATATTTGTAAAGAGCTTTCTTTATGGCAAATGTAATTGTACAAATTGTTTTAAAAATATTTTCTTGAACCTAATTGTGATAGTACAAGCGTCACTCTAATTCACTTATCGAAACGATTAAGTCCTTATTGAACTTGAAAAATATGATCTTCGTAAGGCCTACTTCTTACGCCTGTTGAAATGCCTTCATGAAAAATCATATTTTCTGGCAGCTGGAAAACCAAAGCTGCTATTTTTATAATCAAATCTACTTTGAATTTGGGATGCAATAATTGTTGCGCTAGGAAATTTTATAAAAACATCAATACAATTCAACCGAGTCCTTTAAATCTTTTCCACCAGTAATATAACAATAAAGCAAGGCGAAAATCCTCTGAAACTCAATTTTTTTTGGTTGATCAATATATCAAGAGTTGCATCAGGAAATGAATAGCCTAAAGTTAATCTCGCTATCTAACATTTACTTCACCAAAGGTTTCACGTCACGTACCTAAGAGTGACCAAATATAGCTACTTTGAAATTCATAGTAATAACGCAAGCCGAAAACGGAACAAAGAAGAGGACAAAAGACGGCAATGACTCACTTCCCATCACGCCTACCCGGGGGCGCCATTTAATAAATTAATGTATGGAACAATCGTAAAATAAACAATTTTAGGCTTCAAATTATATTTAATTAACAATTAACAAGACATGATTAAGATAGTTAACTATTAATAATAATGACAATTATCTATACATGAAATAGCAAAAAACTGTAGTTATTCCGAAGGAATGGCTTGAAAGGAGTTGTGGCACTGCACTCCTCCGTCTTGAGAAGGAACCCGTCAAAAGTGAGGGAAGCAAACTTCCTCCTCCAGATCTCAATTAATTATCATAGGAAATACAAGGACCTAACAACACAAATAAGTACGATAAAAATGATCGATATAAAGTTTATAAGTCAGTAATACTTTATATGCAAAATTTATTTACATATAAAGCAAATTAGAAATTATAAATGGTCGAAAAAAATCTACAACACTTGTATAAATTGTCGAAGAAAAATAACTATTCGACATCCCTTTCTATTTGATGAATTACGTAAAAACAAATGAAAGGGAAATACAAAAATTTGTTATCGGATGGCACTGAATAATGAGATAGGTTATTAAGCTTAATAAAATTTAAGTTAATGTATACTGATAAATTTGATGTTAAATACTCTTTAGGTCCTTTTTATTTATTTAATGAGCGTGATGGGGGATCAAAGTTGATACGGAAAAAAAAAACCTTTAAACTAATGATCGGACAGTACTTGAACTTGCAATAACTCATTGTACTCACATCTTCATTAGTCCCGATCCACTGAAGTGAGATTCCAAAGTCCCGTGGTGGAATGGACTATACGTAGCTCAGAAAAAAAAGGTGTTATTAAGCTTGCTGCCATTCTGACGTCCAAGTCCATGAGCCATCTTCGGCCGCTAAAGTTTTAGCTTGCCATATTAATGATAATGAATCAGGATGAAGTAATAGTGTACACCCACCAACTGACTCTCTGACTGTCCTGGTGCACACCGACCAGTCACCTCTCCAACTCCAACTCAAACTGAAAGAAATCAGTAACTACGGGGCACACCTTACTTCCTTCGTTCACCAACTGACGATGTTCCAAGATCTCAAACGACCGTATGGGCTTGTTGATCGTAAACGAGCATAATGCAAGCACTTTTACAAAGGTTATTACTATTTTAGTCGGGTGAGACCCAAGAACATCGTAACATTAAATTTAAAAAGCAATCATACTTTTAAAGAAAACAAATGAAAAAAATTAATAATAAATTAAGTTATTTCTTAATCAAAAAATAAAAAGGAAATATGATAGGCTTATTTTTTCTTCACTCCGGAAGGGGGATTCAGTATTTTCAAATGACTTATGGAAATGCTGAACTAAATGTAAGGGTTTAGCTTAATTCATACCCATCACCAAATGTATTCTATAAAGAACATTATATCATATGCATATATATATATATATATATATATATATATATATATATATATATATATATATATATATATATATATATATATATATACAAATTTATATACAAAAACTCGCTTGATTCAACTATCAGACAGAATCTTCTGAGTTTTCTCCTCACTCGCCTTTGAAGCTTTCCTTCTTATTCTGGATTCTTTTCCTGTTTCTACACTTGGACCAGAGTTCAGAATTAGGTCAAGACTAATTTGCTCTTCAGTATTGGAGGACATCTCTTTTCGACTCAAAATTGGAATTAGAGAAGTCACATGGCGTTTTATATTTTCCCTAGTGTTTCCTTTCATATGAATAGCATCTCTGACTTCTCCATTTATATTGATTGTTACATCCTTGACAACAGCCATAGGAAAATCGATAGGTTTAATGTTTTGTTCTTTCACTAAGACAATGTCACCCTTATTAAGTCTGTGATGAATAACAGGTTTCTACCTACTCTTATTATTTACGGGCTGTTTCATCAAAGTATTCAAAAATTCTGAATGATAAGTCATTAAGGGCATTTCTTATCGTATGGAGTTTCACATAGCTTTCTTGAGCCTTACTCATGGCATCAACATTTGTCGACCAGTCAGGATCCTTATCTGGTCCAGGATTCAATTCAGGAATAAGATTTACACACATGAGCTCAAACCCGTGAATAAGCTTCTCTGGCCTAATCGGATCTGGTATAGTCTCGCTGCCTTCGTCACGAAGAGCCTCTGGGAAGGCAATGGGACGTCTGTTAATCATATGAATTATCTGTGAAACCATAAATTCAAAGTCTCGGTGATCGAGAACATAATTCTTGATGGAACACCTCAGCAACTGCCTTACCATTTTAATACAAATTTCCACTAGTCCACCTAAAGGATGGCATCCTTTTGCAAAATGATCAAAAGTGAAAAACTTCACACCATGTTTTTCAAAATAAGTTTGTATTTCAGAGCCTCTTGGGAGGTCCTTGATTATGTTTGCGCCAGCAACAAATGAAGATCCATGGTCTGAAATGCAAGATTGAGGTATACCGTATTCAAAGGAACGAAGCTGCAAAGCCCTCAAAAATTCCTTAGTGCCGAGATCGAAACAAATCTTTAAATTCATGGCTCGAGGCCAAAGACATGTAATGCATAGAAAATCCAAACCTTGATTTTCCTTCCATTATATCTCACCAAATAGTATCCCAAACGATCAAGAAATATGGACCGGAATATGATGTTTGAAGGATTTAGCCTAAATTCTTTGTATGGCGACTGATTTAACTTCATTGTACGTTGGTTAACTCTTCTGCAAGTATTGCAGTTTTTGAGAACCTTTTTCACAACAGAAAAATAACAGGGTACCCAGAATTGTTTCCTTAATTCAGTCAAAAGTCTGTAGCATCCAGCATGAAGGTGCAATTTATGAAGGTCTAAAATTATCAGGCTAGTCAGCCTACTACTTTTAGCCAAAAGAATTGGGAAACGCAAGGTCTCATCATCTTTGAATCTTGAAAATTTACTCTTTTCACGCAAGATGCCCTGGCTATCAAGATAAATATTTAACCGACTAACAAGGTTGGGAATTTTATAGGCTTTCTTATTACAGCCATCAAAATATTCAAATATGTCCGGAAAATTAATCCTTTGATCCTCAAGGATAATGTTTCTTCTTGTCTGTAAGTATAGTTCGTCATCAGAGAGTTCTGGATAAACTAGACGCAAATTGCTACCATTCAGTCGAGATCTCAGTTTATTAATGAACCCGAGGACACACTGATGAATGGGAAACAGCTTACGGAAGCTGGAACACCTGGTCAATAGATCCAAGTGTTCCGAGCTACCTCTAGGGGCACCATCATCAGAGCTCTCCACATTCACCAAAGTCGAGATCACTTTATTTGGCTTTGCAAGAGGATTAGGAACTAGAATTTCCAGCATATCATCCAGACTCTTTTGAACATCACAAGGTGAGGTAAGAAATTTAGGCCCAGAAAAGTAATTTGACTTCATTAAAATATTGTAAGACACTGGTCGTGTAACATAGTCCGCAGGGTATTCAATACCAGAGACAAATTGGAACTTTATTGGATGAACTTCACATAGTCTACTAATATGATCAAGTCTATTGAGAATAAAAATACTTCTTTTGCTCATCTTATCCATCTTATGGACATATGAATTAATCCAAGACAGACACGCCATGCTATCTGAGTAGAGTGTTAAACCAACAACGTTAGCAGGACACATACAGGATGGACCTGAAATTTCCTGATAAAGATCAATAAGCATTTTTGTGCCTAGAGCTATTGCCTGAAATTCCAAAGATGGAATGCTCTTGGTTGACAGTTGTTTATTCACAACCGGTTTTTTGCCATCAAAAAATTTACTTGGTGACCATTAACGTACTGAATATACATTACTGATCCATAAAAGGATTTGATGCTGTCGACAAACGCAATTAGATTATAAGACTCGTCTCTTCTACGAACAAATCTTGCAACACTGACATTAGGACTGTCATTCACCTGCTTACATATTTTCTTCCACTCATGAAGTAATTCCTCAGACAACCTATGATCCCAGTCTAGATTAGAATTACACTGTAGATCATGAAGGAATGATCTAGCCCTATTCATTAATGGCATAGTTAATCCAAATATGTCATAGTGTGATGCTATCGATTTCAAAATAAGTCTCTTTGTAGTGGCTTTACAATCTAGTTTTAGTGGTTTTGTTACCAAATGATCTTTTATTCGATTCCATTGAAGGGCCAAAATTTTCACTTCATCTGGAGTGTTCTCCTCCTTATCTTTGTCAATATCAGCTTGAATATCAATGTTATTTGTCACATATTGCTGTAAATAAAACTTATATAGCTCAAATATTAAACCTAACCTATCAATAGACCATTTCAATTTACTAGAATCATTTTCACTTATCGCTCCATTGTCCATATAAAGAAGAGCATAAATGTCTCTCTTAAGTTTTTTCACTTCACTGAAATTCTCCTCGGTATCGAGGATCAAAATTTTATATAAGCCCAATAACAACAAGCATGGGGAACAAACAAGACCAAATGAGAGACGCTTTGACTAAGATCCGGTAATGTTGTAGTCGCCTTTGCTTATATTTTGGTACCAGAGAAACAAAAGTTTTATAGAATCTTGTGGTAATAAGCATATATTCAAAAATGCTTTTTTAATATCAAAACAGAACAAATAACTATCAAAACGCAAATGCAGGAGAGCACTAGTGATCTTCTGATTCAAGTTGGGTCCACTTAACATGGCCTGGTTATGACTTAAAGCTGTACCGTTACGAATCTTCTCACACAAATTTGAGAGGTAGACTACTCTACTTTTTGTGGTGTCTCTCTCTGGTGTAAACACACCCATATGTGCTAAAAAACTGTGATTAGGATTTTCTTCCAAATAATGATCAAGATTGTCAATTATCTCTATTATTCCCAAATCTGCCTGCTCTCTAAATGTTTGGTCAATAATTTTCAAATAATCATTGTTATTCTCAGAGAGTTTCTTAAGATTTGCTTTAAGAATTTGAGTGGCTTAATATTTATTTTTAGCCAAAAGGTGATTAACCTTATGGTTCCAAATAAGTAGCATGACTAACCTGCCATCATCATTTCTCTTTGTGTTTTTTAGAACATAATTGACTATTCTCTCATTTGTCTCCACAGACTCATCCGGAATATTTTCTGAATCATAACTTAACGTATCACAGCAAAGCTTATCAAGTACTTTCTCTGCAGCCCTTTGTATATTTATATCTGAAATTTCTCCATCTCCGTCTAAAACTACATAATTAATCCCAACCTGTTTTGTGTCTGGGTCAGGGGTGGGTTTGAGTAAGAAGTGCTATTAAGTACAATATCTTTATAGGTCACACCAATGTTAGGCGATTCTTCCACTCCAATACACTGAGCAGAAATAGGATTGGATGGACAATATGGAAGATACTTCAAATTTGACTGCATTTGTTCTATATATCCTAGCAACATCATTCCTGCACTAGTTTGAGAATATACAGAAGGTATGTTACCCTCAAATTCACCAAAGGCAATGATTTGCTATTTCAAACAATAAGCTGAATTAGAGCAAAGGATAAATTCCAAATTCATTATATTATCGCAACCATCCATCATAAACTTATCTGCCAATGCGTAACCTTTATCATTAAAACTTCTAGCTACCAAACCCAAACCTGGTAATTTTAAAGATGTGGATATTTTGGGGACACCTATAGCTTCAATGCAATAATTCTTGCCTCCAATATCTAATTTTACCTCATAGCAGTTGGTATGATATACACAAGAAAAATTAAACCCCTTTACCTTGAGACTTATATCAGATTTTATGATTGGCAAGTTTTCACTTTTCGCCCTGTCTTCAACAATAAAATTGCTTTGGCTACCACTGTCAAGCATACACCGCATTGTCCTTCCTTGAAGGACACATGAAAATGTTGGCAATATTGCAAGACTGCTATCTTTGGCCTCAAAAACTTCACTACACTCATCAATACAAGATATGCTGGAAGAAGTTTCTCCTATTTTATTCTCCTTAGACTTTTTGTGATCAATGTCTTTTTTCTTACTTTCTTGTATTTTTGATTTTTCCTCAAGACACAAGAAGCTGAAATGCCAAGCTCCACAAATACATCTTTTATTAAAATGGAACTTGCAACTATCAGCATTATGACCAATTCTTGCATACTTTATACAACTCTTGAGAGCCTTGATTTGTGCGACCATAGTGGAAGGCGTAGGATACTTACTGCATTTGTGAAGTGGATGGGGATTTATATTATCCACACAGAGGGGGCAAATTTTATAAACATTACTGAACTTAATTGATTGAACAGCCGCTGCCATGCTAGTTAGGTCCGTTGAAGAATTTTCTTTACATTTGCTTCTAGCTTTATAATGCTTTTGAGCATTAAATGGGGTTCATTAGCTTCATAAAATTGGCTCCTAATTAGGGCTAACGATGGTTCATTCTCATTTGTAATTTTTATCAGTTGAGACTTGAAATTTTCGTTTAAGCCTATCCATGCAAAATACTGTAATGTATAATTTGTTGTAATATCTAGGTCAGAAAATGAATTATAAATGGAATCGACTCTACCTATATATTCGAAGAGCTCTGAGTGGTAATCAAGCTTCAAGTTCACCATTTGTTTGATTATATTAAATTTATGTGTAGTAGGTGAGGCTAACGCTTCTAACAACAGAGGTTTTGCAACAGAATATTTGTGCTGTGAACTATCTAGTGAACTATCTAGTGAACCAAGCAATACTGAAGCCTTCCCAGAAATTTGTTGTTTGAGAAGCAAAAACTTATCAAAATCAGTGTAGTTGAAGTGTTCTGCTACGTCTTCAAACTGTTTCAAAAGGGCTTATAAATCTTCACCTTTACTACTTTAAAAAACTAGTAGAGGAGCCGTTGGACTCTTTTAACATGCTAGTTACTGGATTAACATTCGAAGGTGAAGAATTTAATTTTCATAACGAAGTTAAACATTCGGAAATGAGGTCCCTATAGTGAATGCTGTCATCAATTTCTTTATCATTCTCTGATTTTGCAACAGATTCATCAGAACGGTTTGCTTCCCATTTAAGGTCTCTGATTACTTCAACAAGTTTACTCAGTTCATCTTGAAGCCGTCCGAGCTTCCGGATTAAATTTTCACGCTCCTCAACAGACTTTGTTCCATGAATTTTAGTAACTTGGCCCCTATAATTTCACCGAGAGCTTACTAGTTGTTTTAAGTAAACAGGCATTTTGAATATATTTGTAAAGAGCTTTCTTTATGGCAAATGTAATTGTACAAATTGTTTTAAAAATATTTTCTTGAACCTAATTGTGATAGTACAAGCGTCACTCTAATTCACTTATCGAAACGATTAAGTCCTTATTGAACTTGAAAAATATGATCTTCGTAAGGTCTACTTCTTACGCCTGTTGAAATGCCTTCTTCAATAATCATATTTTCTGGCAGCTGGAGAACCAAAGCTGCTATTTTTATAATCAAATCTACTTTGAATTTGGGATGCAATAATTGTTGCGCTAGGAAATTTTATAAAAACATCAATACAATTCAACCGAGTCCTTTAAATCTTTTCCACCAGTAATATAACAATAAAGCAAGGCGAAAATGCTCTAAAACTCAATTTTTTTTGGTTGATCAATATATCAAGAGTTGCATCAGGAAATGAATAGCCTAAAGTTAATCTCGCTATCTAACATTTACTTCACCAAAGGTTTCACGTCACGTACCTAAGAGTGACCAAATATAGCTACTTTGAAATTCATAGTAATAACGCAAGCCGAAAACGGAACAAAGAAGAGGACAAAAGACGGCAATGACTCACTTCCCATCACGCCTACCCGGGGGCGCCATTTAATAAATTAATGTATGGAACAATCGTAAAATAAACAATTTTAGGCTTCAAATTATATTTAATTAACAATTAACAAGACATGATTAAGATAGTTAACTATTAATAATAATGACAATTATCTATACATGAAATAGCAAAAAACTGTAGTTATTCCGAAGGAATGGCTTGAAAGGAGTTGTGGCACTGCACTCCTCCGTCTTGAGAAGGAACCCGTCAAAAGTGAGGGAAGCAAACTTCCTCCTCCAGATCTCAATTAATTATCATAGGAAATACAAGGACCTAACAACACAAATAAGTACGATAAAAATGATCGATATAAAGTTTATAAGTCAGTAATACTTTATATGCAAAATTTATTTACATATAAAGCAAATTAGAAATTATAAATGGTCGAAAAAAAATCTACAACACTTGTATAAATTACGTCGAAGAAAAATAACTATTCGACATCCCTTTCTATTTGATGAATTACGTAAAAACAAATGAAAGAGAATTACAAAAATTTGTTATCGGATAGCACTGAATAATGAGATAGGTTATTAAGCTTAATAAAATTTAAGTTAATGTATACTGATGAATGTGATGTTAAATATACTTTAGGTCCTTTTTATTTATTTAATGAGCATGATGGGGGATCAAAGTTGATACGGAAAAAAAAAACTTTAAACTAATGATCGGACAGTACTTGAACTTGCATTAACTCATTGTACTCACATCTTCATTAGTCCCGATCCGCTGAAGTGAGATTCCAAAGTCCCGTGGTGGAATGGACTATACGTAGCTCAGAAAAAAAAGGTGTTATTAAGCTTGCTGCCATTCTGACGTCCAAGTCCATGAGCCATCTTCGGCCGCTAAAGTTTTAGCTTGCCATATTAATGATAATGAATCAGGATGAAGTAATAGTGTACAGCCACCAACTGACTCTCTGACTGTCCTGGTGCACACCGACCAGTCACCTCTCCAACTCCAACTCAAACTGAAAGTAATCAGTAACTACGGGGCACACCTTAATTCCTTCGTTAACCAACAGACGATGTTCCAAGATCTCAAACGACCGTATGGGCTTGTTGATCGTAAACGAGCATAATGCAAGCACTTTTACAAAGGTTATTACTATTTTAGTCGGGTGAGACCCAAGAACATCGTAACATTAAATTTAAAAAGCAATCATACTTTTAAAGAAAACAGATGAAAAAAATTAATAATAAATTAAGTTATTTCTTAATCAAAAAATAAAAATGAAATATGATAGGCTTATTTTTTCTTCACTCCGGAAGGGGGATTCAGTATTTTCAAATTACTTATGGAAATGCTGAACTGAATGTAAGGGTTTACCTTAATTCATACCCATCACCAAATGTATTCTATAAAGAACATTATATCATTTGCATATATATATATATATATATATATATATATATATATATATATATATATATATATATATATATATATATATATATATATATATATATATATATATATATATACATACAAATTCACATACAGAAACTCGCTTGATTCAACTATCAGACAGAATCTTCTGAGTTTTTTCCTCACTCGCCTTTGAAGCTTTCCTTCTTATTCTGGATTCATTCCCTGTTTCTACACTTGGACCAGTGTTCAGAATTAGGTCACGACTAATTTGCTCTTCAGTATTGGAGGACATCTCCTTTCGACTCAAAATTGGAATAAGAGAAGTCACATGGCGTTTTATATTTTCGCTAGTGTTTCCTTTCATAAGAATAGCATCTCTGACTTCTCCATTTATATTGATTGTTACATCCTTGACAACAGCCATAGGAAAATCGATAGGTTTAATGTTTTGTTCTTTCACTAAGACAATGTCACCCTTATTAAATCTGTGATGAATAACAGGTTTATACCTACTCTTATTATTTACGGGCTGTTTCATCAAAGTATTCAAAAATTCTGAATGATAAGTCATTAAGGGCATTTCTTATCTTATGGAGTTTCACATAGCTTTCTTGAGCCTTACTCACGGCATCAACATTTGTCGACCAGTCAGGATCCTTATCTGGTCCAGGATTCAATTCGGGAATAAGATTTACAGACATGAGCTCAAACCCGTGAATAAGCTTCTCTGGCCTAATCGGATCTGGTATAGTCTCGCTGCCTTCGTCACGAAGAGCCTCTGGGAAGGCAATGGGACGTCTGTTAATCATATGAATTATCTGTGAAACCATAAATTCAAAGTCTCGGTGATCGAGAACATAATTCTTGATGGAACACCTCAGCAACTGCCTTACCATTTTAATACAAATTTCCACTAGTCCACCTAAAGGATGGCATCCTTTTGCAAAATGATCAAAAGTGAAAAACTTCACACCATGTTTTTCAAAATAAGTTTGTATTTCAGAGCCTCTTGGGAGGTCCTTGATTATGTTTGCGCCAGCAACAAATGAAGATCCATGGTCTGAAATGCAAGATTGAGGTATACCGTATTCAAAGGAACGAAGCTGCAAAGCCCTCAAAAATTCCTTAGTGCCGAGATCGAAACAAATCTTTAAATTCATGGCTCGAGGCCAAAGACATGTAATGCATAGAAAATCCAAACCTTGATTTTCCTTCCATTATATCTCACCAAATAGTATCCCAAACGATCAAGAAATATGGACCGGAATATGATGTTTGAAGGATTTAGCCTAAATTCTTTGTATGGCGACTGATTTAACTTCATTGTACGTTGGTTAACTCTTCTGCAAGTATTGCAGTTTTTGAGAACCTTTTTCACAACAGAAAAATAACAGGGTACCCAGAATTGTTTCCTTAATTCAGTCAAAAGTCTGTAGCATCCAGCATGAAGGTGCAATTTATGAAGGTCTAAAATTATCAGGCTAGTCAGCCTACTACTTTTAGCCAAAAGAATTGGGAAACGCAAGGTCTCATCATCTTTGAATCTTGAAAATTTACTCTTTACACGCAAGATGCCCTGGCTGTCAAGATAAATATTTAACCGACTAACAAGGTTGGGAATTTTATAGGCTTTCTTATTACAGCCATCAAAATATTCAAATATGTCCGGAAAATTAATCCTTTGATCCTCAAGGATAATGTTTCTTCTTGTCTGTAAGTATAGTTCGTCATCAGAGAGTTCTGGATAAACTAGACGCAAATTGCTACCATTCAGTCGAGATCTCAGTTTATTAATGAACCCGAGGACACACTGATGAATGGGAAACAGCTTACAGAAGCTGGAACACCTGGTCAATAGATCCAAGTGTTCCGAGCTACCTCTAGGGGCACCATCATCAGAGCTCTCCACATTCACCAAAGTCGAGATCACTTTATTTGGCTTTGCAAGAGGATTAGGAACTAGAATTTCCAGCATATCATCCAGACTCAAATTTCCACTAGTCCACCTAAAGGATGTCATCCTTTTGCAAAATGATCAATGTGAAAGACTTCACACCATGTTTTTCAAAATAAGTTTGTATTTCAGAGCCTCTTGGGAGGTCCTTGATTATGTTTGCGCCAGCAACAAATGGAGATCCATGGTCTGAAATGCAAGATTGAGGTATACCGTATTCAAAAGAATGAAGCTGCAAAGCCCTCAAAAATTCCTTAGTGCCGAGAGCGAAACAAATCTTTAAATTCATGGCTCGAGTCCAAAGACATGTAATGCATAGAATCCAAACCTTGATTTTCCTTCCATTATATTTCACCAAATAGTATCCCAAACGATCAAGAAATAAAAAATCAATGGATTCATGCGAGTCAGGTATAGTGCTAAACGGTGCTCTCTCCCATATGTATGAAAATTGTCTGAAAAAATTTTATCCCTCTGACGATAATAAGTTCAATTGCAGACTGTACAACGGCTCGTGGATATGATACGACAAGGCCGGCTTCAATGTATCATGCCCGGACGGATCTACGTCCTATTCTTAAATCTTCGCTGCAGCAGATGGTTGCATCGGTACGTCCACGAATTACAAGGTCATCAGAGAATGGGCCTACTTCGTAAATTTCACGTGGACCACTACAATCCCATCTTTACTTCTCCCATACAACGCACAAGTGGCTAAGCGGTTGACGAAATTAACCGAGATGGACCACCCATCACCGACTTATGCAGATCTTCGTTTCTACGTGTTACTAGCAGCAATCAGCGTTACGGTGATGATATTTATCGCCATTAACATCTTTGTTTTGGCGTAGGTTAAGGCAAAGACAGAGGGAGATCAAAAGGAATGTTTTGCCATGTCCAGACAACACACCTTATTAGTTTTTGAAAAAATTTCAATTTAGAGCTGTTTGAAATTGGCCCTTCCATTCACTCGAAGGAGTAAAATTGTATGGAATAGTGTTGTGCACGAAAAGCGGTCAGTACGCTAGTAATATGTAGTTGAAGAGACTCTAGAACATTTGCATTTTAAAAATATTAAAAAAAAAAAAAAACATTTTTTGGCACCTAATACAATATATAAGCCCTAAATGTTAAAATAAAGAATCTATAGGCATCTAATAAAATATATAAGCCCTATATATATATATATATATATATATATATATATATATATATATATATATATATATATATATATATATATAGATATAATATATATATATATATAGATATATATAGATATATATATATATATATATATATATATATATATATATATATATATATATATATATATATATATATCTATATCTATATCTATGTCTATGTCTATGTCTATATATATATATATATATATATATATATATATATATATATATATATATATATATATATATATATATATATATATATATATATATATATATATATATATATATATATATATATATATATATATATACGAAACCGTGGTGCGTGTATGTACCAGGAATTTTTGTTTGTGCACTGAAATTATATCTTTATCAAGGTAACAAATATTCTTTATTAGTTACCTTTTTATAATAATCTGTATTTTTGACAAAGGTGACAACTATTCTTTAACAAGTTACCGAATCATATGTACATTAGTATTTTTTTTTTTGGGGGGGTACCATATAATCATTTGCTAGCAATGTACCATATAATAATCTGTATTTTTCATGCATTTTTCTTTGTTTTTGACAATATCTGTTAGGTATGTATTTTTTTTTAAATGTACCTATTTGAATATTCATCCTTAATCACTTGTTTATGGCTAAAGTTAAAAAAAAAAAAAAAATATATATATATATCCAGTCACACTCCTAGTAAACATATTTCTAACGTATTTTTTTGTTCAATAAATCACAGGTGGCTGTCCGAGCTAATGTAATAATTATAAATTACCTAATAAAATCCATGACCCACGGGATCAATGGAGAAGTTAGGAGGAGTGTGAGAACGCCAAGTCAGTCATAAACAGGATGCAAAAGTCAAGACCAAGCTAAACCTTTGCAATGCAACATTTTTGTATGAAGAGTAAACACAATACAAAGCATCCCGTGAGAAACAGTTGAGTGTCTCACGGGAACAAGATGGCTTCCTGTACTAATATTGTGTTCACATATTTGTATAAATTCTGAGATAATTAAGTATATGTTATCATCACACATGATATTTTTGTTAGTTCTGTTCAACATGTCATACGGAATGGTCATCCGACCAAACCATCTACACTCCTGTGATGGAGCTACTAATAAACTGTTTTAAAAGTTAACCACATAGACTTATTCAGAAGAAGTACCCTGCAAGTCTAACTATACATATCACATTGAAGAGACATGAAATGGAACTCTAATGTGTGTTTATAACAGTACCACTCCATATATATATATATATATATATATATATATATATATATATATATATATATATATATATATATATATATATATATATATATATATATATATATATATATATATATATATATATATATATATATATATATATATATATATATATATATATATATATATATATATATATACACGCATTTTAAAAACCTTATTATTTTGTTACTAATTCAGAATTAATTAGTCTATGGAGTACTCGGTGATATTTTCAACATCATACCTTCTCATCATAGTTCAAAACCAAAGATGAATAAAGTGAGTATTAATGAAAGAGCGAGATAATTGTCTTTTGTAGACTATGAATTAAATTATATAAATATATAAAAGTTATTGAAAGTTTCAAGAAGGAATTGGAACTGAAAAACAAATGTTAGATATAATATATCGTAATTTAAAACATTGTAGGCCTAGAAAACACATGGTCCTAACTTCATCAATATTGGAATTAGTTTATAGCAAAGCAATAATATCGTTAGTATGCTTATGGTAAAACCTTCAAGTAGGCGAAAAGGTATTCTCTGATTGGTGACAAAAAAATCGTCCAAAATATATGATTTTGTTGTTGCTACAGTCTGCCAGATGCTAGGAAATTGCATTTAATAGTGTTTCTCCCAGATCTTCCATGTCAGTGTTTTTTTTTTTAACTATAGACCGGCCGCCCCACATAAAGAAAAGGCCGTATGGATCCCCTGCTTATATACTGACAGTCGGCTGTGAAGCCAGGATTGGTGTCTCCCTTCACCACAGAGCCATCTTGGAGATTAGTTCCTGCACCACCGCATTCTACAATGCCTATAGATGATACCATGAATCAATAGGCGTTTTATAATAATATAAGTGTCCTGTCCTGAGGACAATTTGGTTTGAATTGTGTACATTTATTCCAACCAGGTTTGTTTAATGGCCAATAAGGTTATTATTCAACTAACCTGGGTAATAAAAAGAGATTAAAGGGGCTCAATAGTTCTCTACAAATGCCCCATTGTTCTTTTATTTTTCTATTCGCAGCTGTAATCTTCCTGATTTGGTTTTTCCATTCACTTGCTGGTCAGGCAAATGCCCATTGCTCGTTAGTGAATAATATAGCGTACTAAACATCAAATATACTGTAGTCATGACGTTGAAATGACTGGCGGTTAGTCAGAACATTTGTATCGTTAACCATCATTCCAAATTGCGGAACAATATATATTCTAAGATGAATTATACCAATGAAAATGGCGAGTTCAAGCTATGAGTTACAACGTAAGGAGTAAATAAAACCATAAATTTGCATAAGACTTTAATAAACAAAGATTATACGTTTGTAATATAGAAGGACAGTGTGCATATTACAGGTGATGCTAAGTAGTGCTCCTTAAATAGATTGTGAGTTTAAATAATGTGATGAGGTATAATATTACCTTTGCGTAGGGGAAACATAGTATACTTTATAATAATAATAATAATAATAATAATAATAATAATAATAATAATAATAATTATGAATAAGCAGTTAGGAGTAAATATAGAAAAACTACCTTTAATACAAGTTTATATATATATATATATATATATATATATATATATATATATATATATATATATATATATATATATATATATTTAATTGACATAAACATGTATGAAATATGTAGGACAGCAGTCGTAATGCTTCCACTGTTTACTCAAAACACACATCAGTACAATAGTCTTTATCCTATTCAATGAATTCAAAGTTTTCCAAACCTTTTGGACGAATGTTAAACTGAGATTTTTTTTCCTTGTAAATTCGTAAAAAAATTTCATTTCTATCTATGTTTTCTGTCTCTTTCATAAAATTAGATCGTGTTGTTTACTCCCTGTGATAGGGAGGAAAATATTGTTTTTTCAAATCATAAAGCTTAGGTTTCCAGGTCTTCCATACATTAAAGACGTGGTAAAAAAAAAAAATAAATAAAATTTCTTTCTCTTTGAGCTTGCTTTTGTGTGATGAGTATTAAGTGTTTTGTCTTTAGTGAAGTGATTTCCATTGAACAGACAAAATTAATTATTTTAAGCGACTATACTGTGTTTCAGTATCGCTGATATTAAAAGCAAAAATATATCTACTCTCTCTCTCTCTCTCTCTCTCTCTCTCTCTCTCTCTCTCTCTCTCTCTCTCTCTCTCTCTTCATGAATTGCTT
>NC_090731.1:108213175-108230675 GCF_036898095.1 Palaemon carinicauda | reverse complement strand
GTTATCATACCACCACTTATTTTTAATCCTTGCGAGATCACCGTTTTCCTTGAGGCTTAAAATAGCCAAGTTCAGGCGCTCTCTGTGGGAATAGAGGGAAAAAGAGAAAAAGATGATCTATCTTTACGAAAATCCGATTAAATAATAGAAAACCAGAGAAAAAACTTTGAAGCTTATATAAAATCTTAAGAACTGATTTTTTATCTTGAAAGATTTACTGAATGTTATATTTTTCCTATCTACTTTTTAAAAAATTATCTGTTCCGTTACTGAAATCGTTCTATCCCACTTATACGGAATTGGTCATTGACAATAAAATATCCTAACTATAGAAATAGTTTCTGATTTCTTTGGAATTTTCACATTTTAAGGAACACGCTGTTTTATTAAAAATATATACTTTTCTAAAGTATAAAGCGTTGTGGGGAATGGTATATCTAACAAGCAATTGCTTATTAAAGATAAATATACTAACACATATATAAAAAAATTTGTCAGAAATGCATCAGGTTATTAATAATTTGTGAAATATCACAACCTCAAAATTATATATAATCATTTAAAATATCCTCAAGGAAAAATTTCTCTATTCTTATTTTTCTAAGTAGAAAAAATCAAAACTTGTTTTCCAGAAAGTTAAAATGTGGCACTAGTAATGAAATGGAAACCCTTCAAACTTATTAACGTCAAGTAATTAGAAAAAAAAGAAAAAAAAAGTTACATACTTCACTCGGGATATTGGGGCTCAGCCCGAGTAGATAGATTTTCTAAAGTGAACGAATAATTGCAATTTTGGATGCTGTTTTCATTTCTGCCGACAATGAATTCAAGTATGTAATCACAGCCACTAATTCGGGCTCCTTTTATTAAGCCTGATCGCAGTTCTACTCGATCAGTATCTGGTGGTCCTCTGAGAGGTACCGTATGTAAAAAAATAACTTCCATAGTAGACGTTGTTCAAGTGGGATGTTAGGATATAACAGAGGGGTGAGAAGGATACAACTAAATTTTATTAACTAGACAACGAGCTTATATGAAAGTACTTGCAGGCAAGGACGTAAAAAAATTTCGAGCAAACCAAAACATGGGCTAGCAGGAACACACAGGTTATCAGAGTAGGGAAGAGCAAGCAATAGAACCAACAAAAAGAAAAAAAAAATACTGTTACAGTGTACGAGCGTATCTGAAACACGTGCTGTGAATGGGTCACCCCTAAAAATGACATACACGTGAAATAGGGCGCCTGTTCTTGAAAGGTGGACTGTAGGAGGTCATCTTGACGGAAATATGTAGGTTTTAGTTGATCAATGGAGACATAGTCTTCATTGCCATGCATGGTGTAGCAAATCTCGACGAATGGGCCTGTGTAATGGGCTGTTAGTGGTGGCCTGTTAGTGTCGTAGCACAAGAAAACGTGTGATGCCTTGTGCAGATCTGTCGGTATCTGTTGCTTCGCTGGGGATTGGGAGTTTGGCGGCAGGATGTATATTTTCCCGCAGTGTGAAGTAAGCACTGGAGATTGTTGGGGGATGTTGCAGACGGAAGATATTCAACAGTGACGACCAATACCATTTCATTTGCCGAGACATCCAGGGCTTCTTTAGGAGTGGTCCTCAGTCCCAGGATGACCCAGGGAAGATGAAAAAATCAGTAAGAGTCATTGTAGTGGGACATCAAAGCTGCTTTGAAGTTGCAATGAAAACGTTCAATCTTTCAATTGGCAACAGGTTTGTAGACAGTTGTCTGATGTAGGGTTACATCAAAGTGATTCGTAATGATGTCCAAGATCTACCTATCCAGCGTGAGAGTGAGATAGATGTTCATAAGGCGGATGTTGCAATTTGCTCGGGAATGGCTTTGGGCCAACAAGTGGAGCGGTCAATGATGGAAAACACGTAACAATGTCCTTGTGATATGGGTAGGGGACCTACTACATCGACATAAATATGCGCAAAATGACACTGAGCTTTATGAAAGGTGCTCATTCCTGGATCTATATGTTAATGTAATTTTGAAGTATGGCATGAAATACTGGTTCGTAACCAATCCTTAGTATTCTTTGTAATGCCGTGCCAAATGAACATCGTCCTTAATAGATGGCCAGTAACCAGTGTGAAGGATGTGAAAGGCCATGAATGAAATCAAACACCTGTCAGTGCATGGGGCCAGGTATCCATGGTTGTGGTCTAGCAGTACTGACATCAGAGTGAAAGGTGAAGTTGGAGTCATCAAAGGCAACGTCTTCCCAGTGGAGGATTATAGAAAATACCATATATCTTGGTACTATGGCTATTTTCGTTGGGCTTCTGCCAAGGTGTTGTAATCCAGTCCCAGATGAATGGAAGCCAATATGTTTCTTGACACAGCATCAGCAACTGGATTCATTTTCCCAGGACGTGTTGAATAGCCCAATTGTATTCAGCTATGGCAGGAAGATGTCGAAGGTAACCTCCGTACGAAGAGTCGGCCTATCATGTGAAGGCCTGCACAATAGGCATTTGGTCTGTGTGAAAGACGAAGGGCATACCTTTAAAGAAGTAGTGAAAGTTACGGAGAGCCAAATGCACCACCAGCAATTAATGGTTGAGGGTAGAGTAGACGGATTCTGCCTTGGAGAGTTTTTACTAAAAAACGCCAATGGGTGGGGCAAGCTGTTGACCATATACTTGATTACTGCACCAATAGCGACAACATTGGTGTTGGTGGAATGGAGTAGGCCTTTGGCACAGGAAAAGTGAGAGTAGCAGTGGTTGATAGGGCATTATTTGCATTGCAAAAGGTTTCTACTTAAAGGGGACCCCACTTCACATCTTTTGGCTTGCCCTTGAGGGAGGCATAGAGGGTTCAAGACTGGTGATGATGGCTGGCAGGAACCTGTGATAATAGTTGATCATGACCAAGAATTCTTATAGTGCTTTGATGGCAAAGGGTAAAGGGATGTTCTGAACAGCGGCTACCTTCATAGGGAGGGGATGGACACCTTCAGGAATGTTGCGGTGCCTTTAGAATGATATTTTGTTAGCACCAAGAGTACACTAGTATTACCGGACTGCGGGGCCATTCTGTTGTAGGCGCCCGAGAACAATGCATAGGTGACAGAGGTGTTCCTCTTTGGTGGAAGAGAATACAAGTATGTCGTCTACATAACATACACAAAAGAAGAGTCCACTAAAATGCCACCCATGAGGTGTTGAAAAGTAGCCCAAGTATTGTGAAGGCTAAAACAGGAGTCACTGAATGTTCATGTACCAAGGGGGTGGTGATGGAGGTCTTGGGTTCATGAGGACCTGATAATACCCCTTGAAGAAGTTAAGCTTGGAGAAAAACTTTGCTTTGTGCAAGTAGATGGTAACATCGTTAGTGTTTGGGAGGGGTTAGTTATCAAGTTCTTTTTACTTTTTTTCAGACACTTGTAATCATCTAAAGGGCACATGGAACTCAACTTTCTTCAGGACGAGGTTTGAGGGTGACACTCATGGGCTTAATGAATTTTGAGAAAGTTCTATTTCTTCCATTTCATAGAATGTTTGTTCACCGCCTTCCAAATATTTCAGTGGCAGATGCCTGAATCCAACAAGAACTGGATGGCCTGCTGTCTTGATATGGTGATAAGTACGTGCTTGGCAGGAACCATGGGTATTTGATGAAGTTTTGGAAGGAAGACTTTAAAGTACAGCTTGAGGAGATGGGCGTTGGAATTTGTGGGTGTGCTGATGTGAGGGGAAAGGTTGGAGATGTGGATTGAAGAGGTGTTAAAGAAAACAAGTCTGTATTAACCGTCTGTGAACAACAACAACCATGCGGTATAGATAGGAGTGAAAATTTGCAATGATGACTGCCAATATGACGTCAGCAACAAGAAACTTCAATCGATATTTAACGCATCCAAAGGACAATGTGAGGGTCTTATACCTAAGGGTAGGGATTGCATATCCTTTTGCATCTACCAGGTGTAAATCAACAGGCTTAGAATGAATATGTCGTGCCCTGGAGAGTGGCTTTTGTACAAGAGAACGGAAACCAGTATTGTCTACCTATGACCTCTACCAAAGACCTAGATCATGTAAAAAGAAAAGAATAGTGATATGAGAGGCCACCACCACAAGCAATGACCTAATTACACATTTTTTGGCCACTGACAACCGTTCGTACAATTCTTTGTAGCAGTCCCGAAGCTAGAGTAGTAGTAGCATAATTGTAGTTGATTGGCATCAGAAAGTGGCTGTACAGGTCATTGAGCGAGTGGTGGCACAGGTGGGAGGTAAGCAGCTTTGTAACCGCTCTGCCGTGTCAAGGGGTGGACGTCTATGATCTAATATATTTATGTCAGATTTAATCATAGCTGAATAGTTGTCTTTTTCGTCAAGATTGGAGGTGTTGATAGAGGTCTTGAAGGTAGTCTAGTTGCTGTCCTTTTGGTCATCAGGTCCTTTATGGGAGTAATATCGACGTTGGGGATAGGCGTTGTACCCAAAGAACAAGAAGTAGGGTTAACTCTCGAGGATAGTCATCTGTGACAGGTTGCAGTTAAGCATTACTGATACTTTCCCTGAGATCAAGCGAGGCCTTTTTGTCCAAAAATATTTGTTAATAGAGCTGAAAAGGGTGGCTATACGAGAAGCTGGTGATAGTGAGTAACTCTCCCAAAGAGACGCTTTAAGTACGTCGTATGCTTTTGGAAAGTCCCCTTGGTTGCAAAACTAATCAGTCTTCTGAGAAAGTGTCCTTGGGATCGCCTCAAGAACATAGTCTGCTTTAGTTATTGAGCGAGTCACACCCTTATGCGAAACTGAACCTTATTGTGTTGAACCCAGTCAAATGAAGGGAATGGTGGGAATGAGGAAAACTACCTCATCAAAAATATTCGATAACATTCTCATGTTCTTATGTTCTATACCCACTCATACACTGCAATGTTATTGCTTCTCTTTATTTTTCACCCTCTCTCACGTTGATAACAGAAATACCCGTTTTAGCTTGCTATTACATGTTTCACATTGTTTAAATTTTTGGGCTATTGTTGCTTTCACCTGTTTGTATATAAGCTCGTTACCTTGTTGAATAAAGTAAATTATAATGATATCACCTGTCTGTTAGCACTTAACAGCTACTTTGCCATATTGCTGACTACAAGAGGATAGCTCCACACCACTTTTTTCACTCACAACTGTGCTCTACTATTTTTGGTGCATTATTTGCTATTAGGAAGTCCCCTTGGTGGCAAAGGCAATCAGATTTCCGAGAAAGTGTCCTTGGGGATCACCACTAGAATATAGTCTGCCTTGGTAATTGAGCAAGTCACACCCATTATGTGAAACTGAACCTAAGTGAGTTGAAACCAGTCAAATGCCTCTGTATTAGTGTAAGGTGGTTATTCATGAATGTGGCATTGATAGAAGAGTCAGGATTAGAGGGATGCATCGTCAAACAGTATTGAGGGGGAAGGTGTTAGTGAGCTGGTCTTCTGGCAGGCACCAAATGTGCGAGTGGGCTGTTAGGTTTAAACAAAGAGATAAGAAGAATGCAACTGAACTTTATCAAACAGATAATGAGCTTATATATAAGTACTTGCGAGCAAGATCATCATAAAAATTCAAATGAACCAAAAAATGAACTAGCAAGCTTATACAGGTTTTTCTATTTTCAGAGTGGTGAAGAGTGAGCCATAAATAAATAAAAAAAAATAAAACAGTACTGTTACAGTGTATAATCATGTATGAGACACGTGCAGTACAGTGCTCTTTCAACATCTTCTCATGTCAGATTAAGGCTCATTAGTGGCAGTCCAAAATATCATTTGTAATCATAAATATTAGAAAGTATGTCAAATTCATTATTTTTTTTAGAAAAATGTTTCTATAGAGCTCTCTATTTAGATTCTGATCTATGAAATGTTTTTGTTCCACAATATCTGTAACTTGTGGTAATTAGAATGGGCCTTGTAAGTATTGATTACTAACTGTGATCTCCTGGAACACTTTATGGCGATGCAGTTGCTGTCACTCAATAGGCAGATGGGAGGGAGTCAGAGGTGCACAAATTATTTACATAACTACCTCTTTAGAAAATATTTATAACATTCTAATAACTTTACGAGAGAGAATTTCTGGTATTCAGGATTATGCATTTGTACCGTATGTGTTCTATATGCATTCATACAGTGTAATGTTATTGCTTCTCTTTATCTTTCGCCCTCTACCGCACTGATAATATAACTACCTGTTTAAACTTGTCATTGCATGTTTCCCATTGTTATAATTTTTGGTCTATTGCCGCCCTCAATCAATTGTATATAAGCATGTTATCTTGTTGAATAAAGTAATTTATATTGATATCACCTCTCTGTTAGTATTTAACAGCTACTTTTCCATATTGGTGACTACCAAAGGATCAGCTCCTCACCGCCTTTTTCACCCACCACTGGGCACTACCATTTTTATTATGTTACTAACTGAACCTGACTCTTTGACACATGCCAACTCGATAAATCTGACATCATTTGCCAACAGATAAATTTTTGTTGGTCACAAATTGAAGTTTTGTTTTGCATCAAGGAATGACTCATTCAAGCAGCAAAGTAGACTATATCCTCGTGGTGTTTCCTGAGGCTCAAAAACCAATAGGATGCCCTAATAGCGTACAATACCCCCAAGACATAACTAATAAAGCAATACTAATCATCGCCAGCCATCCATATAGCCATACCTTTTCCTCTCTCTTAACAACTGCCATAGGAACATAAGGGTTCGCTTGTACTCCATGAAATTACCATTATTTCTTGATTGTATCAAGCTGCAGATGGCTATCCTCGGGAATTGAGCCTACATTGTGCCCTTTGGGTATATCGCCCACCCAAACCTGTATGAGCTACCATTGTCAATATCGCTACCTTACCCATGAGGGATCTGATAACCAAAATGGAAGTTCTTATGGACAGCCTCTTCCCCATCTTCAAGACCTATAATACGTATCTCCATTCCAGATGGAAAGGACAACTATTGAATACAGACCAAAGCTGATGTGAATATGAGAAGATACAGGTGCCCGTCACATGGCATGATGGAGTGGCGATAAAGCCACTCACTACCGACACATGCCGCCCTTCAATCACGCCTCAACCAACGACCTCTGAGGCCTATTATTTGCAGTTCAACTATTATAACTCCAAATTCCGGGATACTGGGAGGAAATGTGCAGTGTTTTCAGTGTACAAAAGAATTTCAAAGTAGACCATCACCTGTTGTGGTAGCCTCCCTTGTCACTAATCTTTTCTTTTTACATGATGTAGATACGAGTGTGAAATTTTGGGTAGACACTGATGCTTACCATTCCTTTCTACCAATGTCACTCCTTAGGACATGATGGGGACATTCTGAGAATGCTAACATCCACCTTGTAGCTGCTAAGAGTTCTGAAATTCCAACCATTGATACAAGATATTCACACTACTGTTTGGGAGTGCCAAATACCATTGGAAATTCCTCAATGCAGATGAAACACTGCCACTACTTGGTTAGTATTTTCTCGCTCATTTCCCCTTCCTGGTTGATGAGGGTCATTTATATTTAGTCAACAAAGACTCATACTCATCAACACTTCTTCAACCTGCCCCCTCCATTCTTGCACTCCACATCAGTGCACCCATGGAGACCAACCCCCATCGCCTACTGTTATACTCAGAATTCTTCTAAACATAACTTCGCCATACACACATGGTTACTGACAAACACAGAATCTCTCACAATACCGAGATGACGGGGCCCATGTGTTTGCCAGATTCAGGTATCAGTCCCCAGTTCGTTTAGCAGCCGATAAACGTTCACCTACGTGGATATAATAGGCCTTTACCAAAAGGTCTTAAGACCATGGTCGTCACCCTTATACATAATCCTAAAGATGGATAGCTCCCTGCACCCTTGTTCTAGCATGCAGACAGATTGGATCACTAACCCCTCCCCAACTTTTCTAACATTACCTCTTACGTGCACAATAGGATCGTGTTATCCGATTGCAATCTCTTGAAAGGATTTTATCAGATACCCAGGAACCAAGAAAACATCCCCAGACTGCCAACACATCCTAATTGGGTATACATGCATTCAATTACTGATATTTTGGCCTTCATAATGATAAGGCCACTTTTGAACGTCTCATGGATGCCATCTTAGTTGATATCCTCATCTGCGTATGATACATGGACAATATACTTGTGTTTTCTTCTTCCAAAGAGGAACACCTCCGCCATATACACATCGCTCTCAACCCCCAACAAGAGAACACACTTTTACACTGGTACGAGAAGTATACCTTTTCTATCATAAAAGTATTTATTTTAGTGCACCACATCCGCTCTGAAGGCATCCACCACCTCTCTGAGAAGGTATCAGCTGTTCAAAACTTCCCTATGCCCTCGACTATCAAAACATTGTAAGAATTCTTGGGCATAATAATCTATCATCTACGGTTCTAGCCGGCCATCACCGCCATTCTGAGCCCATCTAAGCCTCTCTCAAGTCCAAGCCAAAGGACTTAATGTGTGATCCCCTTCATGAAGCAGCCGTCTATAATAAAAAAGAATGCCCTTTCAACTGCCACTACTATCACTTTACCCGTTCCATATGCCAATCTCCTTCTATTCACCGACGCTATTGATGTTGCTATTGGTGCAGTACTTGAGCAGGTGGTCAACAGCTTGCCCCGCCAATTGGCCTTCTTCAGTAGAAAACTTTTCAAGGCAGTATCCGGTTACTCTACCTTCGACTGAGAATTGCTAGCAGTTTATTTGGCTATCTGTCACTTTTGCCACTTGTTAAAAGTTATGCACTTCGTCATTCGCATGAACCTCATGCCTCTGGTACATGCCTTCACTCAACAGTCCAACATATGGTCTGCCCATCAACTCCGACATTTCTCTGTCGTGGTTGAATAAACAGATCCTTTCAAAACGTCTTTAGGGAACAGAAATCTTGTTGCCGATGCCCTTTAAAGTAACATAGTGACTGCCAGTCATCTAGATTAGATTACAATGCCTTTGCAAAACCTCATGAAAAGATCCAAAGTACCAAGCATGCGGGTTATCCTGCATATCCTTCCGTTTGGAAGATGTTACTCTCGACAAGTCAAACTCTACCCTACTCTGTGATATCTGCACTGGTAGGGCATGATCGTCGATACCAGCCCCTATGTGCAAAAAGGGATTTGATTTTTTCCAGGGCCTCTCACTTTCTTTGTGCTGATCTACTGCACAGCTACTGAGGACGAAGTTCATTTGGCACGCCATTACTATGAATACTAAGGATGCGGTCCATGCTTGTACTTCATGCCAAACTTCAAAAGTACATCAACAAATAGATTTTGGAGTGGGGATTTTTCCTTAACCTCAGCATAATTTTGCCCAGTTTCATGTTGACATATAAAATCCCCAGCCCACATCACAAGGGTAGCGTTACTCGTTTAGTGTATGACAGCCTGAAGCCATCCCCATGCAAACTGCAGCATCAACCACATGTAAATCAACATTCCTCTTATCGTGGCTAACGAGATATGATATCTTAGCATATTACTTTTAACAGGGATACCACTTTCACCTCTCCATTGTTGTCATCATTAGTGTATCTCCTGGGCATCACCCTACTTAAAACTAGTGCCTACAATCCTGCGGCAATAGAATGGTTGAACGTTTTCACCCAAACTTTAAATCAGATTTGATGTCCAAATGCATTCACTCCAACTGATTTACTGAACTTTCCTGTGTTCTCTTAGAATTAAGGATAACTCCTAAGGATGCCCTGGATGTCTCATCAGCTAAAATGGTGTATGGGAACTTATTTAATTTTTCCATCTGCAACCACCTCTAACAATCTCCAGTGCCTACGTCCTATTGTGGAAAAATTTATTGTCGTATTCCAAATTTAAGTCCCCCAGAAAAGAAAAAAAAAATTAAAGACCATAATGCATGTTTTTGTGTTCACCAACACTAACAAGCCACTGCTAATGCCCTCCTTTCTTCGTGATGAGTCACAAACCACAGGGAGACTGGACCTCTTGCTATATGACTATCCTACAGTTTGTCCCTTTATATCAGGCCCCCTAATACACATACATGTTTTTTTTTTTAGTGCGGTGGGAGCAATGTGTGGCACATGTTTAAAATACATTTATATACTGTAATACTCTTGCCTTTTATATCTTACTGTTTAATGTGCTGATAATAATACAAAAAAAAGCTTGTTCACGCTTGTTATTGCATAATTTAAATTGGTAGAATTTGTTAATCATGTTGAATAAAGTCAATTATATTTAACTGGCCTTATTTTGAGTAGCCGGCTATCTTGTATTCCATTAATCTAATAAAGCTATTGCTGACAATCAACTTAACATCGGTAATCAAAAAGAGGTTTCCCTATTTGAATAGAATCCTTTCAGTCATATCTCAAAAGCATAAGGACTCAAGTATTGATTCACTTATAACTGGCTCGTACTTCCATCGAAAAAGAATTTGCGAAGACATTGGCATGAGAAGCTGAACAGAAGGAAATTACTTCAAGTTTATTATCAAACAAAGAAGACTGGAATTCATGTATAATTATACATATATATATATATATATATATATATATATATATATATATATATATATATATATATATATATATATATATATATATATATATATATATATATATATATATATATATATATATATATATATATATATATATATATATATATATACCTATATATACATATATATATATATATATATATATATATATATATATATATATATACACACATATATATATATATATATATATATATATATATATATATATATATATGTATATATATATTTATATATATATATATATATATATATATATAAATATATATGTATATATATATATATATATATATATATATATATATATATATATATATATATATACACATATATATATATATATATATATATATATATATATATATACACATATATAAATATATATGTATATATATATATATATATATATATATATATATATATATATATACATATATATATATATATATATATATATATATATATATATATATATATATATATATACATATATACATATATATATATATATATATATATATATATATATATATATATATATATATATATATATATATATATATATATATACATATATATATATATATATATATATATATATATATACACGCATATATATATGTATATATACATATATATATATATATATATATATATATATATATATATATATATGCATATATATATATATATATATATATATATATATATATATATATATATATATATATATATATATATATATATATATATATATATATATATATATATATATATATATATACACATATATATACGTATATATATATATATATATATATATATATATATATATATATATATATATATATATATATATATATATATATATATATATATATATATATATATATATATATATATATATATATATTATGAAGGTAAATGAACTCAATATTCATGAGTATTCCACTAAAACCTATGTGTCTGCATGTTCTTCAATGGCTACATTTTGATAATGAAGGCAGTAGTTAGTAGCTGGCGAGCACTCGAGTTGATAAGTCCCTCACCTGAGAGGGTAGATTGTGTATTGTGTAGGCTACTTATGAACAAACTTTTTGTAATAAATGAAGAAAACCCATATGCTGACGTCTCATTATCCGTCTGCACGGGTCATATTGGTGTCAGGTGTAAAAAATATGTCTGTTTGTGTATGCTGTGAGTGAAGTTGTTCTTTGAGCCGGTGAAATAAAAGTTCAAGATGCCAAGATACACAAGGACTAACATAGCAGACACGGCTGCTGCTGAAGATGAGAATAAAGGAGCAGTGGGATATAGCGTTCCCAATGAAGAATATAGACAGAAAATTAGAACGCAAGAATTGGAAAATAAGTAAAGATAATTTACAACCGTTAATAAACAGACTGTTGGTGGAACGAGAATAGGAGCGACGTGCATGCACAGTATATCCGACGTACTTAAACAAAGTCCAAATGCACGCAAGTGAAAGTACACATGCACAGCCGAGTGAAGATACGCAAATTGTAGTTCGAAAGTTGCCAGAACTTCGGGTAAGTGTTAGGCCTTTCGATGATCAAAGGCCTAAAGAATGTTTTCAACCAATTGAAATGTTTTTTAGAGACTTTGAAGTAGCCACATATGGGTGGTCGGAAAAAGAAAAAGCTATTCAAATAATTAGATTGCTGAAAGATGCTCCGGCAATGGAAGTAATGTGTTGGCCACAAGAAAGTTTAAGAAGTTATACTGAAATAAATCGACGTTTAGTTGAGAATTATGCATTGCCTGATGCGAGAAAGGGAGACCTAAAAGAAAATTACAAACCCAAAATACGGGAAAGTGAATCCATTCTTAGTTTTGCTACTCGCATTTTTCGGGATTGTAATTCGTTTGCTACCCCGAGTGCCAATCTCCCAGAAGGTGATAAAAAGGCAATGGCCCGTAAACATATTCGCAGATTAGTAAACCCGTATTTATGTGGTTATTTGTTCGATAATAATCACTCGGTAGCAGACATAGTGAGTGCAATACAAAACAATTTAGAGAGTTTGCCAGAAGAAAAAAGGACTGGAAATAACGGGGCCGACTCTGAGAAGTTGGCAGCCATGAGAGGAAGTCAACACCCGAAAAGAGGTAAGGGGGACTGCAGTCAGCAGATTAGCAGAGCCTTCAGAGGTTGGCACTGTGGGGGAGAGGGGCACCAATGAGTGAAATGCCCCACCCAAGGATCCCCCCGCTGTTACACTTGTCAGGCCTACGGTCATTTATCTCGAGTATGCCCAGCAAAAAATGCCCAGGGCGGGCAGGCTGGGGCGCACGCACACCTCCACCAGCCCAACGTCCAAGGAAAAGGGAACAGAGGAAGGGGGAGGCGAGGGAGTTTGATGACCCCCGCATGACATCACAAGCAGTAGCCGAGGAAGCAGTGACGACAGACATAACAGAGCAGGCACTGGGACCTCCATCGGTACCCCCGGCCTCAACCCTGCAGCACTAGGGAGAGGACCAAGGGGCAGCGGCATGGCAGCTGAGGTCATCGGCCTGTGTCCGATATCTCGTAAGGGCCGGCTGGGAATGCTAGCAGTTAGGATCAAACTGCAAGATAAATCCATACGAGCGCTGATTGACACGGGAGCCAGTGTTTCATTGATTGAAAAAAAAATTATCTTCAAATCCACTACAGTCAGCGGCATCCATTGTTATTGACACGCCAGGAGGATATAAACTACACATAAACCATACATCAATCGTCCAGTTCAAGGTGGGTTCTGTGAAGTTTACACATGATTTTTTTGTCTTGCCCACCTTGGGAATTCCAGGAATTTAGGCTATACTTGGAATAGACTTTATATCTAATAATCAAATTTGCATTTTGGGCGGGAAAGATACAATAACAGTAAAAGCAGGAGGGTACATTTTGTGGATAGAAAGTCATGAGACCGTAAGTGCGTGTGTTAGCTCGGAGACACATTTAAGTAAGGTAACAGTTGTACCTGATAGTGGAGAAGTGTTGTTCCCCCAGACCCTTACGAGTATATCTGCGACCCCGTGTTGCCCTCTTGCGGAAGGAACCAAAGTAGTTGTGAAACCCCATGAAAAGTGGGCCCATATGATATTAGAGGGCTTCACAGAAATTGAAGAGAACAGAGCTGATATAACGATAGTTAATTTGTCAAATAAAAGAGTTGTTTTAGGAAGTGATTCTGTGTGGGAATTAGACTTATGTGAAATTGCTTATAAATGGAATGTTGGGAGCCACAACTCCCGCCCGTACAGACGAACGAACTCAGAATCTGATTATGCAAGCACAAAAATTTTGTCCCTCAGAATATCAGCCTGTAGTTAGTGACATTGTCAATAATTGTTCCGATGTAATTGCAACTGGAGATGAGCCACTCGGGAGGATTGAAGGATTTCCCTTTAGCATTGAAACTGGGCAGGCGGACCCGATCAGGTCAAGGCCTTATAAGGTACCCATTCATTTCCAGGGATAGATAAAAAGGGAAATTAATAAATTAAGGGAACAAGGGATAATCGGGGAGAGCAAATCCACCTGGGCTTCTCCAATTGTAACTGTTAGGAAAAAGGATGGCTCGGTAAGATTGTGTGTTGATTATAGTAAATTGAATGCAATCTCTAAGGATAATGCATTCCAATTGCCCTCAATCGAAGAATTACTTGTGAAAGTAGGGGGTAGCAAATATTTTACAACTGTTGATTTAAAATCTGGATACTATTACATACCCATTCAGGAAGACAGTAAATGTAAAAGTATATTTATTGCTAACGATCAATTATTTCAGTTTAATTTTCCTCCTTTCGGTGTTAAAAATGCTCCAAGTCATTTTTCTAGCGTAATGATGGCAGTTTTGTCACCCCTAATTGGCCATAATGTTCTTGTTTATTTAAATGATATAATTGCAGGGAAAATGGCCGAAGAACATAATAATCATATTCGTAAAGTTTTAGGAGCGTTGCGACGGAATGGTATGAAAATAAATTTGTCAAAGTGCAAATGTTTCTGTAAACAGGTCGAATTTTTAGGTCAGATAATAACCCCAGAAGGTATCAAACCCTGCCCCAATAAAGTAGTGGCTATTGCAGATTTCCCCAGGCCACGTAACTCTAAGGAAGTAGCGGGGTTCCTTGGGCTCGCTGGGTATTACCGTAGATTCATAAGAGGTTTTGGAGAGATAGTGAGACCCTTAGATGCTTTAAAGAAACAAAAAGTAATAAATTGGGGAGAGGAAGAAGAAAGGGCCTTTAACCATTTGAAAGCTGCATTAATTAGCAATGAATTACTCGCATATCCTAGATTTGATCGCCCGTTTTTAGTGACAACAGATGCGAGTAACGTAGCTATTGTGGTGGCGTAGTTTCTCAACAAGATGATAAAGGCAGAGAGAGACCCATTTGTTTCACTTCCCGGGCGTTAAAAGAGGCAGAAAATAATTATAGTACATTCGATCGAGAGGCTTTAGCTATTCTTTGGGTTCTAGAAAGACATCGGTTCTTTTCATTAGGTCAGTTGATTGAGTTGCAAAGTGATCATCGACCCTTACGTGATTTGTATTATAAAAATGATTTGACCTCTCATCAAGCGATATGGATTGAGAGATTGTTAGAGTTAAATATGAAGGGTTTTCACCACATAATGGTAAGGCTAACAAGGTAGCTGACACTCTCTCTAGAAATGCAATAATAGGAGTAACAACTAGGACACAAAAGAGCAACGAAGACCGTAACCAAAATAGTGAAGACCCCCATAATAAGAGAGGAAAGAGAGAGTGGGATGAGAGTTCTCACGATGCACATGCAGTGGATGGGGGAGAGAGAGTCGACTCAGGAGAGAGAGAGAGAGAGAGAGAGAGAGAGAGAGAGAGAGAGAGAGAGAGAGAGAGAGAGAGAGAGAGAGAGAGAGAGATACAAACGGCGAACGGGAAGATATGTTGATGACCGAGGACATGACCAGGGGTGTCTAGAATGAATGCCCTGATGATGCAGGTTTGGTTGATTTGGGAGATTTGGACATAAAAGAAGTCTGAAGGGGACAGAAAAAAGAGGAATGGATGGAAAGAGTGCAAGCAGTGATTAAAGGGGAATTGGAGAGTTACACGTCATTTCTGAATGTGCCTCGTGATAAATTCATTATTGAAAATGATGTCTTACATTGTGCTTACGAGAAGAGGGGAGGGGAATTTTGAGTACGGGTAGTTCTTCCTCCCTCTTTAATTAAATGAGCCGTCCATATTGTACATGCAAGTTCGTATGCAGGGCATTTAGGTATTGATAGAACATTAAGAAGAGCACGTGAATCCTTCTTTTGGTTAGGAATGAAAAAGTCTATAGAGAATTAAATAAAAACACTACCGGAAGCCAGAAAGTGGCCGGTTGTTCCCATCAAATTTTATAGAGTGCATAGGGATGTAGTAGGACCATTTCCTACTGGGTTAACACGACATAAGTATATATCTGTATTTGTGGATGCATTTACTTTGTACAGTCATACTTACGCAATGTTGGATAAATCTGCAAATTCACTAGGTTTGGTTGCCCGAAAATTTTGATAAGTGATAATGGTCTTAAGTTTATAAATAAGGTGGTGAAATCTGTCACGGATTTGATGAAAATTGAACACTTTTCAGTGACCGCATATATGCCTTCAGCAAATGGATTAGTGGAATCGCATAATAGAGAAGTAGTGCGAATTTTACGTTACTTAGTGGCTGATGAACCCCTTCATTGGCACGCCATGCTTCCTACAGCAGAGCTAGCTTTGAACATTGCATATAATGCTTAGCTCGGGGACACACCTTTCTTTTTAGTGTATGGTCAGGATCCTGTGTTACCATATACGGTCTTCATTAATTCGCAATAATTGCCAAATTATTCAACTGAGCAAAACTGTGTATATTTATTAAATCTTTTGAGGAGAGTAATGAACACCACTGAAAGGTTTTTAAAAACAGCTAATGAAAATCCCAGCTCAAAGTATGATGGTCAGTTCAAAACCACACCGGTAAAAGTATTTGTGGGCAATCGTGTGTACTTGAAACGATTACAACATAGGAAACACAAACAAGAGCAAGCGTATTTGGGTCCGTACCGAGTAAACATGGTTAAGTCTAGCACAGTTGTGATACAAAGCATTGTTAATGGTGCAGTGTCTGAACATCATCAGGCACACATATGTGTGGTACCTGAAGAGGTGGTTTTCAAAAGTATTACTCCTTAACCCTGCATACGTGACATCCCTCAAGTTGATGAGTAGAATTTTTTTTTTCCATTGCTGTTTTTATTGTTTGAACAGGCCTCATTTCTTCTTTCGACGTGTTTTAAATAAACATGATGATAACAATGTGTTAGGTTGATGCTAAATTTAAGCGTAAAATGTTGTGGTGATTTTGCTGGGTGTGGAAATACGTATAACATTGTTGAGTGAACCTAAAAACCATCAGAGGTTAAATAGGTCAAGTGAGATCCATCAGGCGGATGCTGTATTATTCATGTATTTATATGATTCCTGGTTGCTGGGACAGGGGCGGTTCCGGAATGGTAAGTGGCTGCAGGATTAAAGTTCAGCCTTGAGGATAGGCAGTGTTAAAGAATGTGTAGATGTGAATACCTTATACTTAATGTTACAAGAGAAAAACGGGAAGATGAATGATTTTCTCGGGAAAACGGCTAGTGACCACCGGTTGAAAGTTGCGAGTACAAGTGTTTAAGTGATTTGAATACATGGTGAAACAGTGGTAGTTAGTTGTGTTGCGAAATTGTGCCGTAAACCCGGACAAGTAAAATCGAGGAATGAAAGAATATCTATTCTTACCCCTGTCCCGCCCAAGAAGCCTATATTGCCCTCAACCAGAGGGAGGTTAT
>NC_090731.1:108205675-108208175 GCF_036898095.1 Palaemon carinicauda | reverse complement strand
AAAAGCCTTCACTTGATACTCATGGATTTTTCTTCTCTTTACAAGAGGACCATCTGAAGTGCGGGAGTGTGTTCTGTAATGTCCGCAGTAAGTACTTCTGTGGACATCATCATTATCGGAGGCACGCAGCATGCACAGCCTCCAGAGGTGATCTCCGGTATTGGGACCCTCAGGTTTGTACAGTATGTTCTAACCTGATTACTGAGGCTTTTGACGACCCCAAGTCGACGGAGTCAAGGGATGCTTCCAGGGAAAAGTTGCGATCCTGGGTGAGGGGTTTTCAGAAGGCCTACCTTTTCCCTAAAACATCGGCTGATGCAATCATCCCCCAGCCTCAGGTGGAGATACCAACTGCCCAGAATACGGTAGATTCTGAAGTCTCGGCCGCCCTTCAAGACATCCAATTAGACGATAGGATGTCGGAGGTGTTGGATTCTACAGAGAAGGACTTTCTAGGAGAAGGTCAAGAGGAGGAGCTGTGCCAGGCTCCTCAAGTAGAAGAGGAAGAAATCAATGAGGTGTCGGTTACATCGGTTCTGGACCCAAAACCTGTTCCCTCTACATCGTCTGCTATTCCAGATGACCTGGGAAGGACTCTTTCTTCTATTGTTGAGATGATCCAACAAATTCAGAAGAAGAATGATGAGAAGGAGGCTGCAATGAAACTGGCGATACGTAGACTTGCAGCATCACGTGGGCCCCAAAAGCGACTCAACGTGAAGGACCTTCCTTTGTGCTCGGATACCAATCCTTGGAGGTATGCCGAACACATGTCAATGACAATCGGGAAGATCGTCACATCTGAAAAGTTGGGAGCAATTCCCCTGGAAGAGGTGGAATTTTGGCCCAATAAAGATTCCTACCCGGGCTGTTATGTCCACCTTAGGAAGGAGCCAGCCTCAAAGGAGGACACTGAGCCGAAGGAGGCCATAGTTTTGGACCATAGTAAAGCTTAGGCGTTACTATCGAGCTCGATGAAAGAGAGGGGCTTCACGAACTCAAAGGTGCCAGCCTTGAGTAAGAAGCTTCCTCCTTTTGTGGCCTCTCCTCCCAGAGCCTTTCCCTTCATGGTAAAGGGATATAAGGCAGCCTTAAAGGCGGTGGAGGCAGGGAAACCATGCCCCTCCTTGGAGGAGTGCAAGGCGTTATCTCTGACCTTGCCCTTGGACCAAGAAGACTGAAAGGACGTACACCTTACCTTCTCAGTCGGGAAGCTGGAAGCTGATATTGCTGAACGTCAGTTCGGTGAGGAACTCCCTAAGCTATCGGAGGTTCTCTTGCGCAGGGAGCAAGAGACGAAGGAAAGACTTGCGGCATCGATGTCATAGCAAACGACATTAGAAACGATGGCAAGTGACCCCAAGATCCAGGACATGTTCATGGTAGTGGCCAAAACTCATCTGGCCACAGTTACGAAGGATCTCTATAGCTTTATTAAAGCTAGGAGAGCCTGTAGAGAGTTCGTGTTCGCCTCGGCTGCGGTGAGGCACGAACCGAGGAAACTGATCTCCTCTAGTATCTGGGGTAAAGACCTCTTTCCCAACGATGTGGTTAAAGAGTTAATAGACAAGGCCGCCACAGAGAATAGGAACCTTCTCAAAAAGTGGGGCTTAGATCTTAAGAGGAAGTCTTCTCAGGATGAGGGTCCCCAACCCAAGAGGAAGACAAAAAGGCCTAGGCCATCTTCTCGGCTGGCTATACCTTACTGACAGCAACAACAGCAACAACATCCTGTGACCGCGGTGCCTCAGATAATGGCACAACCTCCAATCACGTACCAACTGGTACCTCAACAATTGGCGACTCAGTCGCCAGTTTTTAACCCAGCCTTCGAAAGGCAGACTTCTTCCTTTCGTTCGAGGGCTAGAGGAACAGCCAGAGGTTCTTCTAGACGCCCTTCAAGAGGAAGGGGATCCAGGGGAGGACGCGGTCAAGGAGGCAAGGCCTCAGGTCCACAACAGCAGAAGTGAGATGCTTCCAGTAGGAGGGAGGCAACAGCTATTTAGGGATCGGTGGACCTTCGATCCCTGGGCCCACAGCCTAATAAAGAATGGACTAGGTTGGAGTTGGAGTAGCCCTCCACCTCAATTTCCTCAATTCTCCCAACACTCAACCCCGGTATTGGAAGAATACGTCCGAGAGCTCTTAGACAAAAGAGTGATACGGAAAGTTAAGTCCATCAAATTCCAAGGGAGGCTGTTTTGTGTTCCAAAGAAGGACTCAGAAAAACTCACAATCATTCTAGACTTGTCGCCACTCAACAAGTTCATAATGAACTATAAGTTCAGAATGCTCACACTTCAACAAATAAGGACCCTACTGCCCAAGAGGGCATATACTGTCTCTATAGACTTGTCTGATGCTTATTGGCATGTTCCAATTAATCGCCACCTCTCCTCCTACCTAGGCTTCAAGTTACATAGAAAACCTTACGCCTTCAGAGCCATGCCTTTCGGGCTAAACATAGCCCCAAGGATTTTCACGAAGCTCGCGAACGCAG
>NC_090731.1:108193175-108195675 GCF_036898095.1 Palaemon carinicauda | reverse complement strand
CTTGCGCCGCGGGCGACATTCAAAATGCCTTTCAACTTGCAACAATTTATTGTATCACCACGAGATCATGTGGAATCTCTCACAGTTGCCACAAAAACTGACCTAAAGAATCTAGCTCGCCATTATGATGTACAGGTTCCCGCAACTGCCGCCGCTGAGGTAGAAGAAAGGAAAGCCGCTGCTGCTGAACGAGCCGCAACTGCCGCCGCTGAGGTAGAAGAGAGGAAAGCCGCTGCTGCTGAAAGAGCCGCAACTGCCGCAACTCTGGTAGAACGAGAAAGAGCCGCTGCTGCTGAACGAGCCGCAACTGCCGCCGCTGAGTTAGAAGAGAGGAAAGCCGCTGCTGCTGAGCGCACGGCTGCTGCTGCTGCTTCCCTAGAACGTATCAAGGTGGAAACTGCTGCGGAAGCTGCTGCAACTGCTTTGGAGCAACAAGAAAAAGAAAGTGAACAGAAAAACAAAGCTCTCCGTGTTAGGCTGCAGATTGAGAGAGAAGCGGCCACAGTAACAGAACGGGATCTGGCATTTATAAGACTGAAAGAAAAGGAAGAAGGTAAGCTAATTCCCGAACCCTTTGATGTGGGCAAGGTGCAGAAATTGCTGCCCACATTTGAAGAACGGGAACCTGATAACTACTTTTCTGTGTTCGAAGACACAGCCAAGAATCTCAATTGGCCTCAGGACAAATGGTATTTGATCATCCGGAACTCATTTAAAGGTAAAGCATTATCTGTATGTGCCACTATGTTAGAGGAACATGATTATTTCATAATTAAACAGGCAATCCTTGATGCTTATTCTATTACTGCGGAAGGTTATAGGCAAATATTTCGTAATAGTCAGAAGCAAGTTCAGCAGACCTTTTTAGAATTTATGAATGGAAAGATTAAACAGTTCCAGAAGTGGGTAGACAAAGTAGATGTCAAAACTTTTGAGCAGTTGAAAGATTTAATAGTAATGGAGGAGTTCTTAAGGAAAATACCAGGTAGCATTAATGTGTATCTAAGAGAGCAGAATGAATCTGACCCTAAGAAAGCCGCTTTAAAGGCAGATGACTATGCTCTTATTCATAAAGTAGGTAAAACCCCATATAGAGAAACTAGACCTAAGGAAACTTGTACATACTGCAAACAAGAAGGACATCATATTTCAGAATGTCCTGATCCACATTGTGCAGCTTCATACTTAAAGAGAAAACCTAATCCCCCTCAATTCTCTCCTAAGCAAATGAATCTGCCCAAACAGGAACCAAAACCTAAGGTGGAGAAGAAAAAGACCTTCCATTGTGCATCACACGAGTCCCAAGCGTTTGCACCCTTCACTTGCTCAGGCAAAATAAATGGTAAACCTGTAACCATACTCAGAGACACTGGATCCTCTCAAACGATCGTCTCTCCTAAAGTAATACGACCTAAAGGTGAAACTCACAGGTATGTTGCAGTTAATGACCTAACCAGTAAGTCTATGTTGCCTCTCATTAATGTAAACCTTCATTGTCCTTATTTCTCTGGAACTACTGAAGTAGCTGTAAATCCAGAACTGTTACCATGCAAGAATGTAGATGTAATCCTGGGTAATGACATAGCTAACTCTGTTGTCTTAACAAACTTAATAGCAGTATCTCCAGGTGATGTTGTACAGGAGGAATGCTTAGCAGTGACACGAAGCAGTAAAAAGGACACCCCTACTGAATCATCAAACCCGTTGCCAGTCTCTGAACCTATGGATTTCAACGAGTTGATGAGTACATATAAGATCCAGCCTGATTCATTTAGCTATCAACAAAGGAAAGATGTCACTCTACAGCAGTGTTTCAACCAAGTGAAACCAAAGGATACCAACAAGTGTTCTTATTTTTATATTAATAATAATGTACTAATGAGAAAATTCAGGTCCAGCAAGAACAGTCATCTAGAAACCTGGAAGGATCTATTCCAGATAGTTGTTCCTAAGGATATAAGACCTCTGATCCTAGAATTGTCCCACTCTGCTGACTCTCATCTTGGTATCACTAAAACATATGAACGCATCAGTCAAGACTTTTATTGGCCAAACATGAAGAATGACATTAAAGAGTATGTAAAAACATGTACAACATGTCAAAAAGTAAGTAGTCCTAATGTGAAAGTACCAGTTGCACCATTAAAACCTATACTTGTGCCTAAAAAACCTTTCAGTAAGATCATAGTAGATTGTGTAGGCCCTTTGCCTAAGACAAAAAGGGGACATGAATACTTGCTTACGGCCTTATGTCCCACTACCCGTTATCCATTTGCAGTACCTTTAAGAAACATTTCAGCCAAGAACATCCTAAAGTCACTAGTGTCCATATTTACTGTTGTAGGATTTCCAACTGAACTACAATGTGATCAAGGAACCAATTTCATGAGTCATGCTTTTAAAACAGCTATGAAAGATTACCATATAACCCAAGTCTCATCCTCAGCTTACCATCCACAGACCAATGGAGCATTAGAACGCACTCACCAGACCATTAAAA
>NC_090731.1:108168421-108192675 GCF_036898095.1 Palaemon carinicauda | reverse complement strand
AGGCGGGTCATCTGGCAGCAGATAAGCAGGTTTTAGACGATCAATGGAGACCCAGTCTTCTTTGCCCCGAATGTTTAGGAGGAATGCTTTCAGACTGCGTTGGATCACAAGGAAAGGGCCCGTGTAAGGGGGCGTTAGTGGTGGCTTGCTGGTGTCGTTGCGCAGGAAGACGTGCGTTTCAGAGTGCAAGTCCGTTGGTATGTGATGCTTTGCTGGGGGCTTGTAAGTCTGGCGGCACGGAGTAAATTTTCCCACGACCTGACGTACGCACTGAAGATCGTCGGAGGAGGTTGTAGAAGGAAAAAATTCGGCAGGGATGACCAACGGGTCGCCATACACCATTTCAGCTGCCGAGACGTCGAGGGCGTCTTTAGGAGTGGTCCTTAGTCCCAGGAGGACCCAGGGAAGCTGAGTAAACCAGTTGGAATCCTTGCAGCGGAACATCAAAGCTGCTTTGAGGGTGCGATGAAAATGTTCAACCATTCGATTGGCAGCAGGGTTGTAGGCCGTTGTCTGATGTAGGGTGATACCCAGGAGATTCGCTAATGACGTCCACAATTGAGAGGTGAAAGTGGTTCCCCTGTCAGAAGTAATATGCTCAGGGATACCGAATCTTGAAAACCATCCAGAGAGTAAGGCAGAAGTACATGAGGCGGACGTTGCAGTTTCCATAGGAATGGCTTCAGGCCAACGAGTGGAGCAGTCGATGACGGTAAACAGGTAACGATGTCCTTGTGATGTGGGTAGGGGGCCTACAACGTCGACGTGAATGTGTGCGAAACGACGCTGAGGAAAGGTGCCCACTCCTGAATCCGTGTGTCGATGTACTTTGGAAGAAGTACAGGCGAGGACCCAATCCTTAGCATCCTTAGAAATGCCGTGCCAAATGAACTTTGCCTTCAGCAGCTGTGCAGTAGAACGGCACGAGGGATGTGAAAGGCCGTGAATGAAATCAAACACCTGTCGGCGCATGGGAGCAGGAATCCAAGGTCGCGGTCTACCAGTACTGACGTCACAGAGGAGGGTGGTGTTGGAGTCTTCGAGGGGAAAGTCTTCCCAACGGAGGGATGTGCAGGATGTCCTATAAGCTTGATACTCTGGATCCTGTCGTTGGGCTTCAGCCAGGTCGTTGTAATCCAATCCCAGTTGAATGGCACCCAACGTGTTTCTTGACAGGGCACCGGCAACGGGATTCATTTTCCCTGGGACGTATTGGAGGGTGCAATTGTATTCAGCCACGGCGGAGAGATGTCGGCGTTGACGGGCGGACCAGGCGTCAGACTGTCGAGTGAAGGCGTGTACCAGAGGCATGTGGTCTGTGCGAATGACGAAGGGCGTACCTTCTACGAAATGGCGAAAGTGACGGACAGCCAAGTGCACCACCAGCAATTCTCGATCGAAGGTAGAATAACCCGATTCTGCCTTGGACAGTTTTCTGCTGAAGAAGGCCAATGGGCGGGGCGAGCCTTTGACCACCTGCTCGAGTACTGCACCAATAGAGACGTCGCTGGCATCGGTGGAGAGAAGGAGGGGGGCGTGTGGGATAGGAAAAGTGAGAGCCGCAGCAGTTGATAGGGCCTTTTTTGCATTGCAGAAGGCTGCTTCTTGAAGGGGACCCCACTTCAGATCCTTTGGCTTGCCTTTGATGGAGGCGTAGCGGTCGAGCACGATGCGCAGGTGACGGAGGTGTTCCTCTTTTGAGGAGTAGAACACAAGTATGTCGTCCACATAACATACACAGAAAGGGAGGTCCCCTAAGATGCCATCCATGAGACGTTGAAACGTTGCCCCAGCATTACGAAGGCCAAAACAGGAGTAATTGAAGGTGTATGTACCAAACGGAGTGGTGATGGCGGTCTTGGGGATGTCTTCTGGGTTCATAGGCACCTGATAATACCCCTTCAGGAGGTCGAGCGTAGAGAAAACCTTCTCTTTGTGCAGGTAGGAGGTCACGTCGGCAATGTTTGGGAGGGGGTATTGATCCGGTTCTGTTTGCATGTTCAGGCGCCTGTAATCCCCGCACGGACGGAGGGAGCTGTCTTTCTTCAGAACGATGTGTAAGGGTGACGACCATGGGCTGGAGGCCTTTTGGCAAAGGCCCATTTCCTCCAATTTGGTGAATGTCTGTTTGGCGGCTGCCAATCGTTCCGGTGTCAGATGTCTGAATTTTGCGAAGACTGGGGGTCCCGTCGTCTTGATATGGTGATAAATACCGTGCTTGGCAGGAACCGTGGGCATTTGGCAAAGTTCTGGACGGAAAACTTCCGGGTACGACGTGAGGAGGTGGGCGTAGGCATCCGTGGGTGCGCTGATGTGGAGAGCGATGTTAGAGAGGGCGGGTTGAAGAGGTGTCGACAAGTATGAGTCTGCGTTGACCAATCGTTGGTGGGTGACATCGACCAAAAGGTGGAAATGAGAGAGGAAATCCGCACCGAGGATTGGCATTGTGACGTCAGCAACGAGAAACTTCCAATTGAATTTACCGTTTCCGAACGATAATGTGAGGTTCTCGTAACCGTAGGTGGGTATCGCAGATCCGTTGGCAGCTACTAAGGGGACGTCGGCAGATGTAGACAGACCAGGTCGTGCCTTGAAGAGTTTCCTTGGCAAAAGAGAACGACAAGCACCCGTGTCTACCAAAAATCGCACGCCCGTTCCTGCATCCTGTAAAAAGAAAAGATTAGAAACACGGGAGGCCACCGCCACAAGCGATAGCCTACTAACACGTTTTTTGGCCACTGACAATCCTTGGCACATTTCTTCGCGGTTGCCCCGAATCTGAAGTGGTAGTAGCAAAACTGAGGCGAATGGGAGGTTGTAAGTGGCTGTAGAAGTCGTTCGTTGGGGCGCGAGCGATTGGTGGGTGGTGGGTGGCTTTGTCGCTGCTTCGGCACGTCACGGGGTAGGCGTGTATGTCCTACGGCATTCATGTCAGCTTCGGTTGACGTTGAATAGGCATCCTCGTCGTCAGGGGTGGAGGCGTTGATGGAGGTCTTGAAGTGGCTGTCCATAAGGGCGTCGGCTTTGGTCATCAAGTCCTTTATGGGTAAACTATTGACATCGGGTATGGCAGCGCGTACAGGTTCGGGTAAACGGCGCTTATAGACATTTTAGCATGCAGAGTCCGTCTAACAATCAATAGTGAGGTGTGAGCATGCTCATAAAATCAAAGACTATATATATATATATATATATATATATATATATATATATATATATATATATATATATATATATGTGTGTGTGTGTGTGTGTGTGTGTGTGTGTTTGTGTGTGTATATATTTAAATGCCCTAACTAGTCATCTGGATCATATAGGCCTCATACATATCCTTCCATTCACGTTTGTTTATGGTCTTTCTTTTTCAGTTTATTGAGTAAATTTTCTTTGTTCGTCAATCATCGTCTTCTCTTCCTTCCTCTTTTTCTTTTGCACTCTCCACGGACACATTCTGTCATTCCTAATATCCATTTATCATATGTCAATCTAATTATATGTCCTACCTCTGTCCATTTTTTTTCTTACATGTTGTTAGAATATCACCTAGCTTACTTTAGTTCGATGAAGTACCTTATGTTTCCCGGCTTTAAAAATGTTCTCAGTTTCTGATGTATGAGTTAATACCGGTAAAGCCACCCGATGAACAGTTTTCTTTCTAGAGAAAGTTGCATTTTAAATCTTATATATATATATATATATATATATATATATATATATATATATATATATATATATATATATATATATATATATATATATATATATATATATATATATATATATATATATATATATATATATATATATATATATATTTATCATTCCATTCCTTGCTTATTTTCAGAACAAAACTGAGTTCATGGTGGTGGGTGAGAGAAATGGCGTGAGATACTTGGGTGATATTTAAATGAACATAAATAATGACTCAGTGCCAATATCTAGTAAAGTTCGAGATCTATGTGTATAACTTGACTGTAACCTCTCTCTAAATGCCGACATAAATAATGTAATAAAAACTAAGCGGTTTATCATCTAAGAAACATTGCGTTTACAAAAAAAAAAAAAAATAAAAGTACCTGGACGAAATTCTGTAAAGAAACTTATGATAAACTGTTATTACCAGGATTGACTACTACAACTCTATCTATTACAATTAAAAAAAAAAGTGCAACTTAAGAAATTACAAAACATAATAAACAAAGGAGCAAGACTGATAAAAGGTGTCCCACCTAGAGAAAGGATCACCCCTATACTAATTGATTTACACTGGCTGCCGATTAAAACGAGGATTTAATTTAAAATATGTTCAATAACCCACCAAGTTATCAGAACCGGTCGTCCAAAATACTCAAGAAAATTGCTACATAGTGCGAAGCCAACAAATCCTGTCGACACGAGAATAGTTACAGATATTTTCAAACTGTTGCAACCTAGATATATGTCTACTTTAGGCTCCAAAGACTTTAAATATGCGGCCCTGACACTATATAATAAGCTCACAAGAAACATTCGAATGAATGAAGACATTATTATTATTATTTTTATTAATAGCCAATCTACAACCCAAGTTGGAAAAGCAAGATACTATGAGCCCAAGGGCTCCAACAGGGAAAAATAACCCAGTGAGGTAAGGAAATAAGGAAATAAATAAATGATGAGAATAAATTAACAATATATCATTCTAAAAACAGTAACAGCGTCAAAACATATATGTCCTATATAAACTATTAACAACCTCAAAAACAAATGTCATATATAAACTATAAAAAGACTCCCGTCAGCCTGGTCAACATAAAAACATTTGCTGCAACTTTGAACTTTTGAAGTTCTACTGATTCAACTACCCGATTAGGAAGATCATTCCACAACTTGGTAACAGCTGGAATAAAACTTCTAGAATACTGTGTAGTATTGAGCGTCATGATAGAGAAGGCCTGGTTATTAGAATTATCTGCCTGCCTAGTATTACGAACAGGATAAAATTGTCGAGGGAGATCTGAATGTAAAGGATGGTCAGAGTTGTGAAAAATCTTATGCAACATGCATAATGAACTAATTGAACGACGGTGCTAAAGATTAATATCTAGATCAGGAATAAGAAATTTAATAGACCGTAAGTTTCTGTCCAACAAATTAAGAGGAGAATCAGCAGCTGAACACCAGACAGGAGAACAATACTCAAAACAAGGTAAAATGAAAGAATTAAAACACTTCTTCAGAATAGATTGATCACCGAAAATCTTGTAAGACTTTCTCAACAAGCCAATATTTTGTGCAATTGAAGAAGACACAGACCTAATGTTTCTCAAAAGTAAATTTGCTGTCGAGAATCACAGCTAAACTTTTAAAAGAGTCATCCAAATTTAAAGAAACCTTATCAATACTAAGATCTGGATGATGAGGAGCCACCGTCCTTGACCTACTTACAATCATACTTAGAGTTTTGTTAGGATTCAACTTCATACCCCATAATTTGCACCATGCACTAATTTTAGCTAAATTTCTATTAAGGGATTCACCAACCCCAGATCTACATTTAGGGGATGGAATTGATGCAAAGAGAGTGGCATTATCCGCATATGCAACAAGCTTGTTTTATTGGCCAAACCACATGTCATGTGTATATAGTATGAAAAGTAATGGCCTAAGAACACTACCCTGTAGAACACCGGATATCACATTCCTCTACTCACTATGGTGCCCATCAACAACAACTCTTTGAGATCTATTACATAAAAGAATCAATGATAATGCTAAGGAATGTCTCACCTACTCCCAACTGTTTCATTTTGAAAACAAGGGCCTCATGGTTAACACGGTCCAAGGCAGCACTAAAATCAAGGCCAATCATACGAACTTCCTGACCGCAATCAAGGGATTTCTGTACAGCATTGGAGATTGTAAGAAGGGCATCACATGCTCCAAGGCCTCTATGAAAACCAAATTGCAGACTAGGGAGTAGATGATTACCTTCAGCAAACCTATTAAGATGTTTTGCCAGAAGACGTTCAAAAACTTTAGATAATATGGGAGTTATGGAAATTGGGCGGTAATCAGTGGGATTTGAGCTACCACAAACACATTTACATAGAGGAGTAACATTACCAATTCTCCAACAAGTGCTAAAAGCTCCCCTTCTTTCTAACTTGCGCAAAATAACAGATAACTTTGGAGCTAAGAAATCTGCTGTCTTTATAAAAAACAAAGGAAAAATACCATTTGGGTCTACACCTCCATAAGCATCAAGGTCCATCAACAGAGCTTTAATCTCACGAGATCGAAAAGCTAAACTAGATAGTTTAGCCTCAGGAAAACAGGAATGAGGAAGTTCAAGTTTTTCATTACTCTGTTTATTGTCAAAAATATCAGCCAAAAGGGTAGCCTTTTTCTTTGGACAGTGGGTGACTGATCCATCTGGTTTAAGTAGAGGAGGAACTATTGCATATGCACCAAAGAGTACAGATTTAAGGGTAGACCACCATTTTTGTTCCTGAGTTGTACCAGAAATGGTTTCTTTTATGGTTAAATTGTACTCCTTTTCAGTTGAGGCATAAACTCTCTGAGCAAAAGCTCGAAGCTGAGAATAGTTTTTCCAGGTTAAATCTGATCTGTTACCCTTCCAAAGCTGATAGGCTTCCTGCTTCTCCAAATAAGTACATCTACAATCATGATCGAACTACGGTTTGTCCTTAGCACACAAGAAGTGATACGCCTATCAACTATGTTGACTAGATTCTCATTCAAAGGGACAACAGGATCTACACTACTATTGTGGCGGGATGTAAACAAAACAACCCCCACACCCTTGAATCTTACTTACTTACAATGGTCTCCACAAAACAAACTTTCCCCTTACGTTATCAGCAGCGGGACTCTTGGACGAAAGGACAAAAATCAAAACAAAACATATCCTTAACACTATATTCTTACAAACTATAATAAATAAATCAATAACCATCCACAATCAAATTACCAACACTTAAAACTAATCAAAACTTAACACCAAATAATATAATATTTAATAACCAAAAGCACCATTCATATAACCCGCAAAAACCCTAACAGACTTAAAATTACCCCACACACCAAAACCAATATTTGTTTATGTGTGGACGTCGTTGTCCACACAAGGGCCAACAGTCCTTTTATAGCCCAACCCCACAAGTCGGTTGCAACGCCACAATATGGCAACACTTGACACTCAGTCAATACAAAATGTTTTAATTGATTTAGTCCGTGAGCGTAATCATCATCATCATCATCCTCATCGGTATCATCATCATCAACAGCAATCAGAAGTAAATTCGGTCCGGGTCGTCAACAAGTAAATCAATCTGAGCAGTCCTATCAAGTTCTGTTACAGGCCAAGTCGTCAACAAACAATTTTACATTCAAGAAAACCTCTCCTAAGGAGGAATCACGGCCTGCCAAAAAAAAGAAAAAACGCTTACGAAAACTCCTAACTAACTAAACTATCGCACTATAATTAAAGATAAATAATAAACTTTCTATCACTCATGAACGCGCCTAACAAAAATGAATAAAAACAGTACTTACTTCGAATATAAAAAAACACTTCCCAGCCGGCTTTCGAAGAACAAAAAAAATAGAACCGACTCCTACTACAGTCAAAGATCCAATGCTTTCGCCCAAGACATTCATTATTGCCCTAACCTAGCTAAAAAGGTAAACAAACAACCTCAAATATACCGACAGTCTTTCCCACTGTAAACAATCATTCGCAAACTACCCTTGTTCTTCGGCGCGCACCGCGGACACACAAAACACGCACACACTTACACACATACTCTCTCGCGCATGCGCGATCTAACAAAACTAAAGCAAATGAAATTCTCTCTCTCTCTCTCTCTCTGACAAAACTAAAGCAAATAAACACTCTCTCTCTCTCTCTCTCTCTCTCTCTCTCTCTCTCTCTCTCTCTCTCTCTCTCTCTCTCTCACAAAACTAAGCAAATAAACACTTTCTCTCTCTTGCGGTTTGACAAAACTTAAGTAAATAAACACACTCACTCACTCACTCTCTCTCTCTCTCTCTCTCTCTCTCTCTCTCTCTCTCTCTCTCTCTCTCATTAATGACAAGGCTAAAGCAAATAAAATATCTCGATGTAACAATACTAAAACAACACACTCTCTCTCTCTCTCTCTCTCTCTCTCTCTCTCTCTCTCTCTCTCTCTCTCTCTCTCTCTCTCTCTCTCGATTTGGCAAAACAAAAAAATAAATTAAAATAAAATTAATCCAATTCAACCACAAAGGATCATGCAAAATCCCATTCCAGTCTGCTTGGGATTTCATATAAATTTTACAAGAGTATGTTATATCAGGGACAGTGTGTTCATTCTTCACTACTAATGAAATCAAGGCATGATCAGATGTCCCGACTGGAGAACCAGCCTTACTAGTTATAACGCCAGGGGAGTCAGTGTATACGAGGTCCAAGCAATTGCCAGACCTGTGAGTAGCTTCATTTATGATTTGCTCAAAGCCTGATTCAGAGGCAAAGTCTAAAGCTCTTAAGCCACGGCGATCGGTAGGAGAGATAGAACTTAACCACTCCCTATGGTGAGCATTAAAATCACCAACAAAGACAAAAGAAGTCTTTCTATCATCTTCTTGTATCTTAGCCATAATGGTAAGAAGACAATCGAAGATAGTATCATCCATGTCTGGATTCCGGTAGATCGAACACAAATAAAAGTTGTTATGCCTGCCACAAACTTTTATTACCTGAATCTCATGACATCCACATTGATAGCAGGACTTATGAGAAGCAGGGTACTCGGTCCTAATATACATCGCCATTCCCCTGGCCCTAGGGATGGCATCACGTTTCAACATTATTGGCTTCTTAAAACCTGTTATAAGGATCTCAGATGAGTGCCTCATATTAGAAACCAAAGTTTATGAGCACAAAAGAATATCATACTGTTTGGACGCAACTATAAGGTTTTGGATATTTGTATGAAGACCACGAATATTGCAATACAGAAGACGATATTGACAAAATCTAGGACGTACTGGTCCCGGATTTTGCTCAATGTCTCCAGACAGCATAAGAATTAATAGAAATAAAAAAAGAGACATCATACTTAAAAACTAGATTAACAAGAATTATAACAAAAACAATATGTACAGAATTATAAATAAAGTGATTGATGATACTCATAGAATATAGTAAAAAGTCGGAACAACTGGTCAACATGGAGGAGCCGATACATCATGCAAGGCTAAATACCCTCCAGGATAGCCACTTCAACTGAAGGGAGGACAGTAAGGATGGTTTTGAAAAGAAAAAGAATCAGAAAAAGGAAAAGACAACCTCTTGATAAACCACCAGGCATCCATGGCCCTTCTATTAAGCCTGCCCAACATACCATTTCAAAAAAACAAGAGGAATAAAAAAAATAATAAGATAGAATAGTGTGCCCGAGTGTACCCTCAAGCAAGAGAACTCTAACCCAAGACAGTGTAAGACCATGGTACAGAGGCTATGGCAATACCCAAGACTAGAGAACAGTGGTTTAATTTTGGAGTGTCCATCTCCTAGAAGAGCTGCTTACCATAGCTAGAGAGTCTCTTCTACCCTTACCAAGAGGAAAGTACACTGAACAAATTGCAGTACAGTAATTAACCCCTTAGGTGAAGAAGTGTTAAGTATCTTATTGTTGTCAGGTGTATGAGGAAAGACGAGAATATGTAAAGAGTGGCCAGACTATTCCGTGTAAGTGTAGGCAAAGAAAAAATAAGCCGTAGCCAGAGAGAGGGATCCAATGCATTACTGTCTGGCCAGTCAAAGGATCCAATACCTCTCTAGTGGTAGTATCTAAACGGGCGGCTGGTGCCCTGGCCAACCTACTACACATAAAGGCTTTCAAGAGGAAACTAAAGAGTTCCTTATTTCAACAGTCTTACAACAGTGACGATTTAACAGTAAATGAACAATACGCAATATTAAACGTTAAATACTCTGAACGAACAAGGAAAAACGACAGCGGAGGTCCTGTAGAGAGTGGGGTTCTCCTGCGGCATGGAACCCGAAAAACAGCCATCAAAGAAATATTAAGTATTTTTATTAATTTCAATTTCATGTCTTGTCGTAACACTTACCGTCTGTCCCATTTACGAATATTCATTATTAATCTCTAGTTCTCTGTATTTTAGGCCAATGTTTAAAATTTCGGCATATGATGAGAAATTTCATGTATGTATGAGTAATTCGCCAATTAAATCTGACCAATCACCCATACACTCCGGAATCAATCTTGATTTATGTTCGAGTGAATACATGTTACCTACTTTAAGGGTGATCCTAAAGGAGTGGCCACACCATAGCCGTTAGAATTCAGATCTTGTCCGATTTTCATGGTGTTACAAGGGAGCTTCTCATTGATGTAATCATTCTTTACGCTTTCCAATAGGAAAGCGTACTTGCCCTTCGAGTTCCTGACACGTTCGATACCCTCCTCATATGTTGATGTGAAGACATGGGGTCGAGAACTCATAAACTCCCACATTCGACTGTATACGCCCACTTTCGATCTCTGAAAAACAAGAAGTAATAATACATTAGGCCTACTTAGCAAAATATAAGAAAATCAATATTCAGATTCTTTTTGTTGAATTATATGTTAATATTTTATTTTCATTAAAATGATACAATGAAATATCTATTCATTGCGGTTATTTACGCATTATAAAAAAAATCAATGGAACAAATGCAATGTAACAGAAAACTTTAATCTTTCATTATATCTTAGTATGAAGCAAAATTCTTACGAGTGAATTAGTACACAATTAAAACAAACTTTTCTACAGAAAATCCTGATGATCAAATCAAACATGAAGAAGAGAGTGATACAGGGACAAAATAGAATTGTAAACACGATCCTGTTTGAATGAAATGTACCTGGAAGCCGATATTTTGTCTAAAGTTTCATTATATAGTACGAAGAAACAATCAATTATTTAATGAAATGGATTATTCATCCCAATAGCTATTCTAAAGTATATAGATTTTTTAAAGCCGGTAGGGAAATTCTCTTCATATGATTAAATTGTGCATTGGCTGCTGGTGAAAATAACAAGAACTTCATATACAAACGCTTTAGTCTATGCGGAATACATCACCAACTAACAGACACTACTCAGGAAATATATGATTTACCATAGAAATGTACATATTACATAAGGTGTTAAAGACATGTCTCAAATGGAGTACGTGGTTTACCAAATGATGCTTATAAATGACCTCATATATCTTTCATTTGTTGAAATATGAGTTTCATGATAAAATACGTTAACACAATATTCCCACGTCGCTAATATCTTACATTATTATTATTATTATTATTACTATTATTATTATTATTATTTTTATTATTATCATTATTATTATTATTATTATTATTATTAAGCTACAAATGTAGTTTGAAAAGCAGGATGCTATAAGCACAAGGCTGCTTACAAGGAAAAATAGTCCAAGAGGGAAGGGAACAAAGAAATAAACTAAAAGAGAAGAAATGAACAATTAGAAAAATTATATTTAAGGAAGAGTAACAACATTAAAATATATATTTCATATATAAACTATAAAAAGAGACATATCAGACAGTTCGATATATAAACATTTGCTGCAAGTTTGAACTTCTGAAGTTCCACCGATCCAAATGCCTGATTAAGATCATTCCACAAATTGGTCAGAGATGGAATAAAACTTCTTGTATACTGTGTTGTATTGAGCGTTATGATGAATCACCTATAACTATTAAAATTAACTGCATTCCTAGCCTTGTAAATAGGATGATACGGTCCGCGAAGTTTTGAATGCAAAGGACAGTTACAATTATGAAATATATTATTCGACATGCATAACGAACTAATTGAACGACGGGGTCAGAGATTATTATCTAGATCAGGAATAAAGAAATAAAATAATAATAATAGAATGCAAGTTTCTGTACGTTTTAGATGTACCTACACTCAATAAGCTAATGCCTAAAATACCTGAACCGATACAAAAGGCAACAGCAGGAGAATTAAAGAAAGCCTGAACTGGCATGAAAAGAAATAAAGCAGCAGGGGAAATGACCAACAATAGATTTGATAATAGACGGAGGATATTTCATAGTAATAAAACTAATTGAACTTTAGGCTATATGAGATCTTTGCAAGAAAAGCTTTACCATTATAATAAGTCACAGAAAGGGAGAATGAAAAGCCATGAAAATGACCTGACATATAATCTTACTATCTGTAATTTATAAAATAATTACAAAAGTCACATAAAACCGAATTAATAGACAGCTGGACTTTAACTAACCAAATAAGCACACAGGTTTTAGAGTCATCCTAGTTAGACCTATGCAGTTGATTCTAATGATCAGGCCTTCTTCCTCATAAGGCTCTATACTACACAATATTCTAGAAGTTTTTTCCAGTTGTGACTAAGTTGTAGAATGATCTTCCTAATAGGGGAGTTGAATCGGTAGAACTTCAAAGTTGCAGCATTTTTTTTTTTTTATGTTGAACAGGCTGACATAATTATCATTTTATAGTTTATTTATGAAAGATCTGTTTCAATGTTGTTACTTTTCTTAGAATATTTTGTTTTAATTGTTTATTACTTTTCATGTAGTTTATTTTCTTATTTTCTTTCCTTTTAGTAATCTGCTTTTCCAACTTGAGTTGTAGCTAAGCTAGTAAAAAAAATATAACTTTGATAATAATAATAATAATAATAATAATAATAATAATAATAATAATAATAATAATAATAATAATAATAGTAGTAATGATAATAATATACTGTGACGGTGCCTAGAGAGGGTTGTGAACTCAAAGGCAGGATGCAATCAACTGAGTTATATTATTATAGAACACTCTCCTTTATATACAAAACCTCAAGCCAACAGGACATAACAAGTTAACATGACAGACAATGTTACAGAGGAAAACAGCAGACGTGAATTTTCATGTTCGTTTAGTGCGAGGGAAGAGCGAAGATACAAGCATAATATATGCAAAAGGAATTATGTACAATTGTGTGACACACGGTTGGTACAATACACTACTCCGTGAATGTACTGTCCTTCAAAAATCATTTAGTTCTGTAAATGACAGAGAGGCTGATACGATTGCTGTTGCAGGGATTGAAATCCTTGTGATGGGAGATGAGAAAGTAAAAGAGATTAGAAGAGATTGATATCTAGTTCATGAATAAAAAAAGTTAATGGACTGCAAGTTCCTGTACTTTTAAATGTACACTCAATAAGCTAACACCTGAAATGACTGAGCCGATACCAAAAGCAACAACAGGAGAATCAAATAAAGTCTTAAAAGGCATAAAGCAAGAGTATGAAAATTACCTGGTATGGATGTTGTGAGGGCTGAGATGATAAAGGAAGGGGATGTGGCTGCGGGAATGGATGGTGGGATTGTTTAATATGTTTTTTGTTGTCAATGGTGCCAGTGGATGGGATGTGTGCGTATATTCTTCCTCTATACAAATTAAGGGAGATGTGGATAAAAGCTGTAATACTAGAATTATTAGTCTGTTGAATGGATGGAAAAGTGTATGATAGATTGTTAATCAATAGGATTAGGGATGAAATAGAGGATGCAATCATAGAATTACATTGTTGCTTTAGAAGAGGTAAGGGATGTAAGGATCACATATTGTTAGTTAAACAGATATGCAAAAAAATATATGGCAAAAGGTAATGAGGTATGTTTTGCATTTATGGATCTGGAGAAAGATTATGATAGAGTTGTAAGGATGTGATGTGGAATGTGATGAGGTCTACGGAATTAGTGGAAGATTGTTGCAAACAGTGAAGATTTTACACATAACCAGTAAAGTGTGTGTTAGGGTAGGGAATGAAGTGAGTGAATAGTTTCCAGTGAGAGCGAGGCTGGGAAAGGGCTGTGTGTTGTCACCGTGGTAGTTTAATTTGTTTATTGAAGGAGATGCTTAGTCGAGAATTGAAACTGATAGATACTTGATCATGAGTGGGAGATAAATAATGTGTTTGAAGATGATACTGTATTCGTTGAATACTCGGAGGAATAGCTATGTAGATTAGTTTGGGAGAGTATGTAAGAGAAGTTGCGAGTTATTGTGGGTAATTGTAAGATTGTGAGGTGCACGAGATGGGAGTATGGTGCTAGATTGAATAGCATGTTGAATAGAGAGTTACACTAGGAAGTAGTTCAGTTTGAGTACTTAAGTTCAGTTGTTGATATAAATGGTGGAGTGGAAGTAGATATTCGTCAGAGAGTAAATGAAGGATGTAGTGTTGTGGGAGGTGAAGAGAGTGGTAAACAATACAGGGTTTGGATGAATGTAAAGAAAGTTCTGTATGAGAAAGTGATTGTTTCAAATGTGATGTATGGGTTGGAGTTGTGGGGAATGAACGTGACGGAGGGACAGAAAATAAATATGTTCGAGATGATTCATGTGAATCTTGATTCGATAGGGTTAGGAAAGAAGTAGTAAGAGTGAGAACGGGTATGAGAAGATATTTATCAGCCTGAGTGGATATAAATGTGTTTGGACTGTAGAGAGGATGGGAGAAAAATCGTTCCTGAAGAAGGTGATGATTGCAAGAATTGATAAGGGACGTACAAGAGGAAGGTCATGCTTTGGGTGAATGTATGGATTGAAGAAAGACCTAAGTGACAGGAGAACAGCCACAGTGGCAAAAGAGTTTGCTAGAAATGGAAATGAATGATGAAAGATAGTGATGCAGTTTCGATGGGCCCTGATGCTAACTCGGGTCCTTGGTAACCACTGGGGTAACGGGAGTAGGGGAGTACATATGACATTTCATTTGGGGTTGAGGACAGAGGAGGGTGGGCTATGGCAACCTAGCAGTACCAAATAAACTTAGATGAATCCCTCATCAAGCAAGGGGGAAAAAGGACAAAAAATCCCCTTTTGTTTCTTTTTAGATATCGGCTACATCCCAAGAGAGGGGGAACTGCTATGGTAGATAAAAAGACATCAAATTCTCAGCTGATGTCTCAGTTTAGGTACCATTTGAAAGGGGGGTAACTACAGGAGCAAGTAGAAGACTCATTTTGGTTTTAGATGTAATAGCGACACAGTAATGTTGGTCGGAATATATTATATTGCCCTACCTGTAGCAAGACACGGATTCATGGGTTGGCAGCCCGTAATAGGGACCAGTAATGTTTTTGTGAGACAAGATAGTGATTGATTTCTGTTGAATTTTTTTTTCAGCCATTAATTTAGAAAAATCATACGATATGCCATGCCATTGTCATTCATATGAGACTGATTTAGAAGCACTCCATTCAGTAAGTGGGGGATATTAGGCTCAGCTACAATCCTAGTTGGTAAAGCAGGATGCTATAAACAAAAGGTCTCCAACAAAGAAATATAGTCTAACGAAGAAAGGAAATAAGGAAATAAATAAACTATATCATACGATATGCCATGTCATTGTCATTCATATGAGACTGATTTAGAAGCATTCCATTCAGCAAGTGAGGGATATTAGGATCAGCTACAATCCTAGTTGGAAAAGCAGGATGCTATAAGCAAAAGGTCTCCAACAGCGAAATATAGTCTAACGAAGAAAGGAAATAAGGAAATAAATAAACTATATGAGGAGTAATGAATAATGAAAATAGAATATTTTCAAAAAAGTAATAACATTAAAAACAGATCTTTCACATATAAACTATAAAAAAGACTTATTTCAGCCTATTCACCATAAAAAGTTATGCTCTAAGTTTAAACTTTTGAAGTTTACTAACTCAGCTACACGTCTAAGAAGATCATTCCACAACTCGTAACAAGTGGAATAAAACTTTTAGAGTACTGTGCAGCCTCATGATGGAGAAGGCATGACTATTAGAGTTACTAGGCTACCAAATATTACACAAAAGAATGGTAGTGTCCGGGGAGATCTAAATGCAAAGGATGTATCGTTACTTAACAAGCAACAACATATAATGACTTCAGTCATTCACAAAATTACTAATTACCAGATTCTTTAAGAGAACTCAAGACCCTTTCTCTACATTAGGAATTCATTGCGTTGTGTTACAGAGATAAATGGTCATACTATATTCTATTAAGCTTTTGCCCAAATTATTACTTACTTGGTTTCATATGAAGTTCTTACCGAGTTCGGATTGCTAGGCACGGGTAAACCACGATACCACATATAAATATTTGATTTTACCCAGTCACGGAATCCCACGCACAGATATGCATATCCCTAGCGAATTATCCCATCTAAGGTAACTAAATATTATATGATACTCATCCAAACTTCGGTTGATCAATTCCTCCACTTCATTAAATGCTGGGAAGGAACGGCTTTGTTAATCAAATGAAATTCTCTTCATCCTGATTAAGTCCACTGAAGAACACACTACAAGCGTTGACAAGTGACAGGCAGCAACTCTCGACTTACCTCTGATGCCTCTGTCGTAAACATAATGCGTTCGTTCTCTCTCCCAAAGTCCTAACTTCCGCTTCATTCGCTCACGACAAAAGAAAACAACAAACGATCGAAACCAACTATTCAACGCAAACCGAACGAAACTATTCAAACAACCTACATCGCATTGTTAACCACTTATACAACTATTCACAAGACAATATTCCTTGGTAACAATGCTTATTACAATTAAATATAAACAAAACCTTCATTTGTACAGAAACCTGCACATTTCCACTTAACGCAATGTAATATAAAAGAACATTTTCCATATACAATATGAACATAGATATTCAATAACAATTGATTTCCCATGTCGTTATTGTAAGTAACGACATATTCCCCGCCACAAAAGTTATAATATACAAGTATTTACAACAGTCCCTTTTGAATCAAATCTTTTCTAGTTTCTGCAGCCACCCAAGCAGCCTTCCTGGATGGTCGGGTACTCACTTCAGGAATTTTGGCAGGATCAGGAGTCTCAACTTCTTGCCATAACTCTAACGGGTACAACTTCACAATGGGATGCATGATATGGCCATGGGAGGTTTTGAGGGTAGCTACTGTTGATTTTCTTTGGTAGAAATATAAAACTCCAAAACTGCGTGCTGTGCTTTATTCCTATTCCTTCAGAATCTTTTTATACACTGCCCAACTTATTTACAGTTTTATAGTTATAGTAAACAACAGATAAATATCATATGAGTAATGTTACAATGGATTGGATATTTACAGTAAAGTAGTTAAGTTGTTTTCAGGTAACAGTATGTACACAAACAACTAAACAAGTAGTTATCATAAACATTCAGATAACAGTATGTACACAGACAACTAAACAAGTAGTTAACATAAACATCCCCCTTTCTTTGGGTTTTGACAAAAATAAGAAAGTAAACAAATTGATATAACATAAAATAAGGAACAAGTAGGATACATTGTAAACAATCAAATATAATACAATAAATCATTCTCCCTTCATCTTTTCCTGTAGACGAGCTGATCTTCTTGGCAATTTAGGCATGTCGCAAACAGGATGATAGCTTGTTTGTTCATCATTAACGTTGGTTTCCCTCAATTTACTAGTTTCTTCCATTTCTGGTATTGCCGATGAATCCTGTGTTGTTGGACGGATATGAATTCTATTTCTTCTATAAATTCCTCCTTCCTTTCCCTCAATTACATAGGATCGGTTTCCTTGTGCATGGCTAATGAGCCCCTTTTCCCAACCTTTCTTGTCTGGATTTTGATAATATACAGGTTGCCCCTCGTTTAATGGTGTCATATCTCTTGCAGTTTTATCATAATATTTCTTTATGGATTCTCTCCGTGTTTCCCTTTTTTGAGAAACTGGATTGTCATTGTTCATAATTTCAGGAATTATCGACCGTAATTTACGTCCAAACATCATCTGAGCTGGACTCAAGTTAGAGTCTTGACGTGGTGTATTTCTCAGCTCTAGTAACGCCAAATATTGATCTTTTCCATCTGCATGCGTCTTCATCATATTTTTTACAATTTTAACTGCCGCTTCAGCCTTCCCATTTCCTTGAGGATGTCCAGGAGATGACATCCGGTGCCCTATACCCCACTCTTTAACAAAAACCTTAAACTGAAACGAGCTGAATTGTGGTCCTCCATTGGACACTAATTGGGTAGGAATACCGTATCTAACAAACATCTTCTTGATTATCGCTATAACATAATTTGAAGTTGTTGACGTTAAAAACTCTACTTCAGTGAATGAGGAATAATAATCAACAATGACTAAATAATTTCTTCCAACAATCTCAAACAAATCTAGTCCGATTTTATTCCAGGGTCTGCCTCCGTCATTAACATCCATCAACGATTCCTTCTGGTTTCGAGGTTTATACTGCTGGCAAATGTCACATGAATTGGCCATTTGCTTTATTTCTTTCGACATCCCTGGCCAAAATATTGCATCTCTTGCTCGTCGCATCATGCTATCGTAACCAAGATGAGCTACATGAAGCTTCGTTTTAATTGAATCTCGTAGTTTACGAGGAATCAGTATAACAGTTCCCTTTAGAATGATGCCGTCTTGGTAACTCATGGAATCTCTAAAATCGAAGTAAGGTTTTAATACTTCGGGAATTATGTCTTTGCGATCAGGCCATCCTTCCTTGATTACAGACAATAATTCTTGCAGCTCTTCGTCGTTTGTGGTGGCGTCTCTTACTTCCTTTAAAATTGAATCGGGGTAATTTTTCAGTGAATCTATCATCCTTACCAATGTGTCTCTATTTTCCTCTTTTGGGCAGGCCCTGCTAAGGGTATCGGCTAACAATAGGCTTTTTCCGCTTTTGTACTGATATTCGACGTCGTACCGGTTCAATCTCATCATTAAAACTTGTAAACGCATTGGAGCTTGACTTAATGGCTTTTCGACGATACAAGAAAGAGGCTTATGGTCATTATGAACAATAACACGTCGCCCAAAAGTATACTGGTCAAATCGCTCTAAACCAAAAACCACAGCAAGAGCTTCCTTTTCAATCTGAGCCCAGTTACGTTCGCTTCTAGCTAAGGTCCTTGATGCGTATTCTATCGGACGTCCCTCCTGCATAATGACTGCACCAATACCATCCTTGCTGCTGTCAACCTGTAATACAAGCTCCTAACTTTGATCAAAATAAGCTAGAACTGGTGTACAGGTGACCTTTTCTTTGATCACTGAGAAAGCGCGAGTGCACTTATCATTCCATTCAAACTTTGAGTTCTTTCTTGTCAGCTCTCGGATAGGTTCTAAATCATCAGCCAGATTGGGTAAAAACCTTGATAGATATTGTACCATTCCACAAAACCTCCGAATTCCTGAAATATCGGTAGGGGCAGGCATTTCTTTAATGGCCTTTACCTTATTTTCATCAACCGTCACACCAGCTGATGTTAAACGATGTCCCATGAATGCGATTTCCTTTTTTCTATAAACCGATTTCTCTTCATTTAGTTTGATCTTTTTTTCTTGACAACGCTTCTGTAGTGACTGAAGATTTTGTTCGTGATCACGCATTGCGTTGTGTTCCTCATTTCCAAAACCAACGACCACAATATCATCAGCTACACAGTATACACCCCGAAGCCCCTCCAATGCCTCATTCAATTTTCGCTGAAATATTTCACTGCTCACCTTCAGCCCGAAAGGTAAACGAGCCCATCGATATCTACCAAAGGGGGTAATCATTGTTGTCAACTTGCTGGATTCTTCACCTAGCCGTATATGCCAAAAAGCCTCTTGAACATCCAGTTTGCTAAATATCTTGGCATGTTTTAGACTTGGCAGTATATCCTCCAAAATTGGTAATGTGTAATATTCCCTTTTAAGAGCTTTGTTGAGTGGCTGAGGATCTATACATATTCTTAACTTTCCATTTGTTTTTAGAACTACTGCCATTTGACTAACCCGGTCAGTTGGTTCAGTCTCCGGAATCAAAACTCCTCTTTTCACAAGAGAGTGTAACTTTTTGAACCTTTGATTTTAATGCAATTGGTAAACGTCGGCACGGTAATATTCTTGCTGGTACCTTCCTTTCTCTGAGAATCTCTCTTTTTGTTTGACTCGATCTATTAATATGAGTTGGATTGATAGTTAAAACGTCTTTAATTATATCCAAATTCAATCCCAATACTTTATGAATTTGGTTTTGTTTGGCTTCAATTTGATTAGCAGCAGCAATAGTTTGTATAGACTCGCTATTGCTAACCCACTCCTTCAAATATAAGTGAGCCTGAGCAAATATTTTGTTGGCATTAAAATATAAATCCATCAACTCAGATTCACCATTAGCCGTAAATTGCAAATTATCTACGTACAAACCTTTCTTCAGTCTTTCCACTACATCCACTGTCTTGGACCGGGGTAACCACGAGACCACAGTGGACAAGTGATGCTTGATGGTTGCATTTAGAAGAAAAGGTGAGCATGTAGCTCCAAATAATACTACTCTAAATCTGTATACTAATAATTTACTATTGGGATCTGTTGGATTTTCCAACCATAAAAACCGCGTATAATTGCGATCTTCTTCACGTAACTGTACCATTAAAAATGCCTTCTCAATATCACTAATGCAAGCAAAGCTGTTAGTTCTAAATTGCAGCAGGACTCTGAGTAGATCAGCCGTTACGTGTGATCCAGTCCATAGACAATCATTCAGGCTTAATCCATTTTTACCTTGTTTTGATGAGCAATCAAACACTATTCTTATTGGAGTAGTGGCACTGTCTTTAAGCACTCCATGATGTGCCAAGTAATGACAATCCACATCAGATTTATTATAGATTACCCTTTCAGTGAATCCTCTATCTTCTTGCTCTTGCAAGATTTTCTGATAATGATCCAAGTAATCCACATCCTTCTGAAACTTGATGCTCTGCTGTCGAAGTCTACTCATGGCTAAACCAAAATTTGTCTTCAATCTGAATCTATTGGTTCTCCACGGCAACGCCACAACATACTGTTTATCAATTTCAGAAGAGGTTATAGTGCTCTCAAAGTCCTTTAAGACCCTCTGGTCTTGTTCTCGCAACTCACTGCAATCTATTCCCAGTCTATCCAAACTCCACAATGCGTCCAGATCAGTCTTGGGATTTTTATTATGAGTAGCTTCAATTTCTTCAGTTTGTACAGCTAGCTTCAAAATTGTCACCTGAGTTTCCCTAGTGGGGGGAGCACTACATGTGCCTGACACTACATAACCAAATATGGTCGGCAACAATATTAAATTTCTAACCCTTTTGAACCCTGGATGCAAAATATTATAAACATTATCAACCCCTACCAACAATTCAATAGTTGATTGATTCTCAACAGGCGAATCAAAATCTTTATCAGCCAAGCTGATCTTAGTTTTACATAACGACTTTAAGCTTCTCTTAACGTCGAATTTCTTCGCATATTCTGGCAGCTCATCCACCACTATGCAGTCCATTATTATCACTTTGCCTTTATGCGGTATGGCGACACTTATCAACTCGTATTCATGAACAGGTTTACTAGCTAGATAACCTCTCACGGCAATCTTTTCAACTCCTTTGGACCTATATTGCAGTCTCTCTAGAGCCGATCTTTTAATAAATGTCCTCTCGGCACAAGTATCCAACAGCCCTCTAACTCGTACCATTCGACCTTTCTTCCCTTTCAGAGGAATTGTTGCTGTTGGTAATATGGATTGCTTACCTGATTTATTTGGTTTCTCCTGCTCATTTACTGATAGTGTTCCCACTTGTACACCACTTTGTTTATTCTTGCTTTGCTTTGTTGTTTGGTCCCTATCACATAAGATACGATGATGTCTCAAATTACAACCATTATTGCAACTTGATTTGTCACAATCCACACTAAAATGTTTCTTAGAAGCACACACAAAACATAACTGCAAAGCTCTCATACGATTCAACCTTTCATCCTGGTCACAGCACCAAATATCGTTACTTATTAGGGTCAAACAAGCAACAACATATAATGACTTCAGTCATTCACAAAATTACTAATTACCAGATTCTTTAAGAGAACTCAAGACCCTTTCTCTACATTAGGAATTCATTGCGTTGTGTTACAAAGATAAATGGTCATACTATATTCTATTGAGCTTTTGCCCCAATTATTACTTACTTGGTTTCATATGAAGTTCTTACCGAGTTCGGATTGCTAGGCACGGGTAAACCACGATACCACATATAAATATTTGATTTTACCCAGTCACGGAATCCCACGCACAGATATGCATATCCCTAGCGAATTATCCCATCTAAGGTAACTAAATATTATATGATACTCATCCAAACTTCGGTTGATCAATTCATCCACTTCATTAAATGCTGGGAAGGAACGGCTTTGTTAATCAAATGAAATTCTCTTCATCCTGATTAAGTCCACTGAAGAACACACTACAAGCGTTGACAAGTGACAGGCAGCAACTCTCGACTTACCTCTGATGCCTCTGTCGTAAACATAATGCGTTCGTTGTTCGTTCTCTCTCCCAAAGTCATAACTTCCGCTTCATTCGCTCACGTCAAAAGAAAACAACAAACGAACGGAACCAACTATTCAACGCAAACCGAACGAAACTATTCAAACAACCTACATCGCATTGTTAACCACTTATACAACTATTCACAAGACAATATTCCTTGGTAACAATGCTTATTACAATTAAAAATAAACAAAACCTTCATTTGTACAGAAACCTTCACATTTCCACTTAACGCAATGTAATATAAAAGAACATTTTCCATATACAATATGAACATAGATATTCAATAACAATTGATTTCCCATGTCGTTATTGTAAGTAACGACAGGATGGTTAGAATTATGAAAGATCGTATGCAACATGCATAACAGCGGTGCCAGAGATTGATATCTAGATCAGGAATAAGAAATTTAATAGACCGCAAGTTCTTCTCCAACAAATTAAGATGAGAATTAGCAGCAGACGACCAGAAAGCAAGGCGATACTGGAAACAAGGTAGAATGAAATAATTAACAAACTTCTTCAGAATAGATTGATTACCGAAAATCTTACAAGACTTTCTTAATATGAAATGAGGCTAAATTCTTCCTTCATGTTTTCATGCTACGGACTTCGTATTTGAACTCAGGATTAGTAAGAATATTTTTCCTATTAGAATATTGAACTTATAATTTTATCCATCTTCGTGAGACGTCCATGAAAACCTAAAATGAAATCATTTCTAGTGATTTATTTATAGCTGATAAGTGTCAAAAGTAATTGGATGGAGATTCCCTAGTTTTCTGGCAACAATAATGGGTATCTAATCACCCAATTCATTGAATAGTTTTAGGCAAGAGTTCACATAGTTAACTGGCGTCAATGATCTTAGATGTCAAGATGCCTGAAAACTTTAAATCATTCATTCATTCATTCACATAGTTAACCTTCTTCTGTCCACCCCTGTGAAGAATGTTCTTATTTGGAGGTTTGCATTGCTCAGTCAGTATCTTTTTGGATGCATCTATCGCTTCAGACTTGCATATGCTGTAGCCTACAAATGTTTCATGGGGTAGAATATTCATTCTATCCATTGTTTCCCCTTCCAGAGATTTGTAAACTAATGGGACTTCCGGCCTAGTATCACGAGCATGCACACTTGCACCACCAGCCAAAATTTCATGAGTTGTTGAAAAAAGAAATTGCCTTTTGAGCATCCATTACATCACAAATGCCACGAATTAAGTGTCAAAACAAACAAAATCAAGTTCCCTACATATTCTTTGAAATGTTAGTCAAAGTCTGGCAGCCAGGTAAGTCCTTGGGATGATGAATAAATTAACGCGGGAATCAAGACAAACTATTTGCTGTAATATGCGATCAGATTTCAGTGAATATTTGTGGAAATTGTTAGTGCTACAGCTTTGTACTCATAAACATGGAGCATCTAACAATAACGGCCAATTATCTTTTCACGTATATTTCCACGTATATTTGCACAGGGCTATACATAGTATAGAGTCACCCCCCCCCTTTTTTTTTCAAAGTTGTCTTAAGACTTGGATCAAAGAAATTCAAGTGCAGTAATATTGAAGGGTTTCGAATGAGAAGTGTCTCCGAAGCTCTTGGATTTCCATTTGCGAAAGATAAGTTCAAACGATCAGGAAGAGGCATACGAGTAACTTTTCGATAAATAAGGACATTGTTTGCAAGACCAATTGTGAAAAATGCAAACGTATTTATTTTTCGACAGTCAGGTGAAAGATATTGGGCTTTGAGTAGCAGAGAA
>NC_090731.1:108153421-108158421 GCF_036898095.1 Palaemon carinicauda | reverse complement strand
TTATTAAGTTTATATAATTATATATACAATTTATGATTTATTCATATATACTTTGCTCAAACTGAATTTATATAATTTCCTTTATTTTATTGTATCTTGATATATTCCTTTTTGTTTTTTATACAGGTGAGGTTGGAAAAGCTGAAAGTAGTTTGGAAATTACCCCTAGATATAACCTCCTTCAAGCAATCTGAATAGACAATTTATAGCATTTTTATTTTTCTGAAATGGGTATAATAAATTTGGTGAATTGTTTTGAAGAGTTTTCCTAACTACCATGGTAAATGTTCATATTTCAGCTTACCTGCATTCGAAAAAGAATTAAGGAGGCAGCCACTTTTCTAGGGTGATGACCCATGGAATACTTTCAAGGTCAGCCCTTTATATGAAGTAGGGAAGTTTTGACCTTAGCTGTTTCATAAAAAGATTAGATCCTGTCGTCTCCCCTTTAAAAAGTTGACCGCCTTAAAAGGTCTGGCTCTTGGATAGGTAAGCGTTAAGGCATTCCACGGTGCACAGAGAAGGGTCCTCTTGTAATAGAACAATCTTCCAGGGCCCCTAGCGTTTCATAGAGAGTTTGTTTTCCACAAAGAATGCAAGATCTGAATAAAGGTTTACCTCCCTCGAATCCGAGAAGTCAACGTGTCCATCATACATTGAAAGGGACACAATCTCACTGACTAGCACTAGAAGTCATAAGAAGTAAAAACATACACTTTTGAGTAAGATCCCTCAGAGAGGCAAAGGCTTTATCTATCGAAGAGACAAAGTGCAGGACTTTATCCAACGACCATGAAATATCCTTGGAAGGAGCATTACCTTTAAGATCAGCACATGCCTTCGGTATCTTATTGAACAGCCTACTATTGAGTCCGATATCAAAAGTATAAGCAATTGTTCTGGTTAGTGCTGACTTGCATGAGGTAATAGTTGTAGAGGCTAGACCTTGATCGTGTAGTGAAATAAAAAAGGAAATACAGAAGTCCATAGAAATAGAAGAGGACTGATGACTTTTCACGAACGCAACCCATTTTATCCGGGAAGACAGATATCGTCGTTTTGTGGTGTTGGACTTGTACTCTCCTATGAAATCCCTTCTATCCCTTGCAACTCCGAATTTTCTTTGAGCCACGAGGGTGAGAACATCATTAGCTGAATGGGTATCGGTAACCAAGCGAAGAGTCTTTTGTTGAACCTTCTGGGACAGCACTTGGGATGGTAGAGGGACTGTAAGGGTTTGAGTGTCAGAAAAGATGGTACCAATTGCTCTTGGGCTACTTGGGAGCCACTACTGCTGCTGTTCCCTTAAAAATCAGTATTTTTTATCAATATTTTTCAGTAGGAGGTTGAATGGAGGAAATACCTAGATGTGAGACCACTGGTTCCAATCCAGAGACATTGCATCCATTCCTGTCGCTTCCGGATCTAAGTTTGGTACTACATACCCAGGAATCTTGTTGTTGAAGCTCGTCGCAAAGAGATCGATTTGCAGTTCCGGGACTTGTTTTAGAATGAAACAGAATGATATTGCATCTAGAGACCATTCTGTTTCCTGAGGCTTGGATCTCAACATGGTGTCCGCCATCACGTTGTGAATGCCTTCGAGGGGAACTGCTGAAAGATGCCATTTCCTCCTTTTTTCATAAAGAGAGAGTGGCTAGGATTACATGGTTGATCTGAGGAGATCTGGACCCCTGTCAGTTGACACAATAAACTATTGTATTATAAACGATCATTTTGATGTGTGATTTCATCTTTGGGCAAATTCTCCTCAGAGTCAGAAACACTGCCATAACTTCTAGAACATTGATGGGAGACTTTTGAAATGTGATGTACCACTGACCTTGCACTTTCTCGGAAGAGGAGTGTCCTCTCAACCTTGTTCCAAGGCATCCATGTGAATAGTCACAAAAAGAAGAGGGTACTGTAGAGGGACGTAGTTCGATAGACTCTTGGTAGTGGACCACGCTTGAGCTGCTTCCACACTAAGACCAATGTTTTGTGATTAATATCTCTCGAAGCATTGGATACCTTTCCTCTCAAGACTCTGTTGACATCTTTTGGCCATGCTTTCATGGTTCGGTCTGTCCCGGCAGCAGACTGTAATGACCCTAAGACCTTTTCTTGTAGCCGTCTGGTTACTACTTTTGAATGAACTAGGCACCTGACCGAGTTTGCTATTTCCTTTCTCTTGCCTTGTGGTAGAGAGAGGGTGTTTGACTAGATTCCAGTGAAGTCCTAGCAACTGGAATTTCCAAGCCGGAGAGAGCCTTGACTTCTTGATGTTGATTTGGAAGCCCAAAGATTATAGGAAGTTCATGACCTCTTTGGCTGTTTGAAGACATTCAGACTTCATTGCACCCCAGACTAACAAGCATTTAGATACACTGTTACCTAAAGGCCTCTGCTCTGAAGTTGTTGAACAATGGCATCGACTAACATTGTGAAAATCCTTGGAACTATACTGAGCTTGAAAAGCATAGTTTTGAATATGTAAGCCTTTCTTGCCAGTCTGAAACCAAGGTATGGGGAGAAGCGCCAACCTATCAGAAGATGCCAATAGTCGTCTGTAAGATCTATGGAGAAGGTGAAGGCCCCCTGGGGGTAGTTGGGTTGGTATTTGCGAGATAGTCAGCATCTGGAACTTGTCGTTAAGAATGAATTTGTTTTTGTAGGGACATATCCAGAATAGCTGGAAGAGTGTTCGAATCTTTCTTGGGGACGCAGAATAGACACCCTTAAAAGTTCATGGATTTCGTTCCATGGATGACCCCATTCTGGAGAAGGTCCTCAACATAATCCTCTTAAAAGGGGGTTGTTGGTTTAAAGAACCTTTTGAACCAGGGTGGTTTCTGTCTCCATTTCCAGCCTAGCCCTTTTGAGACTATGCTCTGAGCTCAGGGATCAAAATCCCATTGAACCCTGAACAGGCGAAGTAGTCCCCCTACCAGAAGCTCCTCATTGTTTTTGTGAACGACCTTCATCTTTAGTTGTCTTACCTCTACTTTCTCGGCCTCTAGTTTGAACGTCTCTTCCAGACCTTCCCCTGTTACCGGAGCGCTTCTTATGAGCCTTGGCAAGGTGGATGTTGGTGGTAGCTCTCTCATACACCGGTTGAAGGCTGAAGACTGCTGGGGAACCGTGTACACAGTCTGAGGGGTGGCGGCAACTGAGGCTGTCGCGACAAGGAAGAATATCCTTCCCTTAAATTGACTTCTGGGCTTCTTGCCCTTAGGTTGAGGTCCTTCATTGGGGTTAAATTTCCATTTAAAGGAAATGCCTCTCTTGTCAATATGGCTCTTATTCTTCTGAGCTACTTTTTCCATAACTTCTTTAACCAATTCTCTAAGAATGAGATCCTTCCCCTAGATATTGGACACGATCAGTTTTCTAGGTTCATGTCGGATCGTAGCAGCGGCTGCTATGACGTGTTCTCTACATGCCCTCCTGGCTAGGAAGAAAGCATGGAGAATCCTATGAAACATAATTAGGTGAGTCTTTGCTAAGACAGGAAAGACATCAGATTTGGAATAGATTCCAATATGCATCTCTAGATAAGATAGGAAGGATAAAGAGGCAGAAAGTCTCTCTTTAGCTTCCAGTTTTTCCTTTAAAAGGGATTTGGGAATCTTAGGTAGTTTCTCGCTAAACTGTTTGCCTCCGTTGTCCGTATATTGTTTTCCAACAGTGAAGGCATATTAGATGTCCTCTCAGTTGTCTGAATCATAAGGAAAGGCTAGAGAAACAGGTTTACATTCCTCTAGCAGTGGGAATCCCTGTTCTCCTCTACAGCCTTAATCACGGCCTCTCAGCTTTTAGAAGCAAAGGGGAAGACAGTATCCTTAGGACCAAAAAAGTGGCCTATTTCCTGCCAGTCAGCCATCTTTAACTCCCTAACTAAAAGGGATTAAGCCTTGCTATGGTCCAGAATGATTGTTTCCTCAGGGATCGTGTCATCTCTAATGGACGCTTCCGAATTAAGCATTATGTAGCAGTAAGGATAACTATCAATCAATGGAAAGAGTTCCAAGTCCAAAACTGGCTAGGTACCCAAATCATCCTAGATATGGAGGAACCCAAACCATCCCCGATAGGGAGGAGCCCTTCGGTTAATGCCATAACCTCAGCATAGCACCAAGGGTTCATAAATGTACACTCAGGTAGGCTTGAAGTTGAGGGAGCCATAGAAACAGGTTCTTTTTGTAAAGCTTCTATCCTCGCTGTTAGGTCCGCTTGAAAAAGTTCATATTTGGCGGTTAGGTTCTCCATGAAAGCATTCATGGACGTCAATAGTTCCAAGTTATTTGGAAGCAAAGCTTTGTCGAACTTCAGAACCAGAGTGGAGATGGAAGGTGGGCTTGACCAGCACTGATGGAGGAAAGCAAAGAGGCAATGTGAGCTTTGCTCATATAATGTACATCCAATGACTCTTCTGAAGTATCTGTGGTCAGCAGGATCTTCTCCCTCTCTGACTACACAGAAGAAGTAGTCGACATGTTGTCGGCATCCAGGCTCATGACTTGCAGAGCGTCTCGGACTTCATCATCCGCACAATCTGCTGGTACCAGCAGGAGTTGAGCCGTCGGTAATTGGTGAATGAACACAGAGGTCACTTCAGTCTTGGGAGAGAGGATGTCCTTCAGTTCCAGAGAAATAGGATAAGGGGCACCTTGTTGAGAGCTCTTCTGGAAACCTCTTACCTGGTGTCTGAGCATCCTCCAGCTTCGGTCATGAACGTCCATGGAGACGTTAATGGTATAGAAGCCGGTTTGAAGTAATGACACTCAGCATGTTGCCAGCAGGTCTTGTGGACACAGGGCAACTTGACCCACCTGGTACAGGTGACCGTTGAACACTCCATGCCATCAGCGACCTGTAAAAATAAGACAATTCGATAAGAACATATCATTAGAAATTGTATCTTCTTAAAATTAGGTAAACAAAACACATCCTAACCTAAATAAACCTACCGCCTATAAAATGACTAAGATTAAACATAA
>NC_090731.1:108145921-108148421 GCF_036898095.1 Palaemon carinicauda | reverse complement strand
GGCATGTCACTTAAATTTGAGGTTTACAGGTAATATGGAGCCGAGGATGTTCCAAAAGACTAAACAATCATACAGCCGCTCTCTCTCTCTCTCTCTCTCTCTCTCTCTCTCTCTCTCTCTCTCTTTCACTAAACTTATGATCAAAAAAGTTCAAAACATCTAAATTTACCTTGTCATTCACGCTCACCTTTCTGACACTTTTACGTATCAGTTATTTTTTCAATATTATTACATTAAGCATACGATGAAAACAGTTGATTTCGACTTTTTGAAACTTTTTATTTATCTTTTATTCAACTTCTGAATTCCATTGCTAAAGATGACAGTGGAGTCAACAATCCCTTCAGACATTCTCACCCTGCCTTTTATAGAAGCTTAAGTTTAATCTCAGTTTTAAGTATACTTCTTGTTATCTTTCTTGGTAAACTTCATTCACATTCTTTAAAAATACTTATAAGAATATTCTGGCTCTTCCATTCAACTATCATCCCCATTAATATCTAACAAGCTAAACTATATTATGGGTATCTATCATGCTACCTGACTTACTGTTACTCATATCTGCTTATTTTACGATTTCCAGTTTTTCTTTACTATCCACAATAATTCTATCAAGACACTTTCAATTTCCCTATCATATAGATTCACAGCTACATCTTACCTCTCTTTCACTTCTTCTATCATTGAATCAGTAAAACTACTAAATACTTCCTTTCCCTTTAACATGAAGCTTATCAATCATTTTCAACCACTTATAGATATTAAAATCCTTCCCAAACAAAATATTTTAAGTTGCAGCGTCCACTTCTAACTTTTTTATCCTCTCCATCTTGCAGAGCTAATTTTTATATAATCCATAAAATCCTATCAAATCCTGGTGTTCAGTTTTCGATATCTCATTCTGTACTCCAATATCCTCAGCAACAGTCACTTCCTTATTGCTCTCAAATATACATTATTATTTACCGGGGTTGCTGTTTTCAGCTCTGACTCTCATCAACCTTTTATATTCAACAAACATTCCAAATGTTCGTTATTTAAACTCCGAATTGCATTCGCCTTTTGTAGGTTTTAGATATTTATTTCTTTTATGCTGTTCATGGACAGTTTTCTCTTCATTTATTTCCGTTCAGAGACAAATTTTGTTTCACCCTCAAGTCCTTGCTAACTTACTGCCGCCCCTCTCCATTTCTATTACTGGGCTACTTTGCCATTAATACTTTCTTCTTGGCCACCTTATCTATCTAAATGTATTCTTACATATGATCTCATATTCAGCTCCGTAGTTACAACTAGAGTAATCAACATTTTCCTCTATAAAAGGTTATTTTCTCATATCATCTACTCTTCTCCCATTTATAATGTTCACATCCTATTATTCCAATTCTCTTTGAAAATACCGAATGGTTTTCGAAGAATATCAAGTATGTTATACAAAAATAGGTAATCCTATCTTAGAATCATATTTTTCAGAGCTGCAAAGTCAGTTTTTTGGATATCTTTCTTGTGTAATTGATCACATGTTTAGAAGTGGCTATTCAACAACTGATCATATGCATGTAATCAACCAGCTAATGGAAATAGTATGACATTTATAGACTATAAGAAACCTTTTAATTTTGTCCAAACCTCATCATTAACAGAAACCATTGAAAGAAAAACTATAAATAGATCTTATGTTCGAACAATCAAAGATATCTATACAGGAAGTACAGCAATCCTAAAATTACATAGAGATAGTGAGAAAATTCCAATTGACAAAGATGTTAGACAGGGAGACTCCATCTCTCCTAAATTATTCACCTTCAGCCTAAAAGTATTTTTTTTTCAATTTAAATTAAAAATGTATAGAAATTAATATTAATTGGTTATATCTTAACATCTAATGATTCGCAGATGACATAGTTTGGTTTAGTGGATCTTTGGATAGACTGCCCAAGATAACAGAAGATTCAGAATAGAGAAATCAGAAATGTAGGACTGAAAATTCTGAGTAAAACTATGTTAATGTTCAGTAACAGAGAATAGAGACAACAAATGAAAATTATGAATGAACCTATATATTGTTAATGAATATACATACTTAGTAGAGACAGTAAATGTTTACCAAGTATACGAGTCTGAAATCAAAAGAAAGAAAAGGATGGGACGAAGAGCTTTTGGCAAACAAAATAAGATTATGAAAACAAATTACCACTTTCTCTAAAAAGAAAAGTTTTTAATCAGATGGTCATACAAGTTTTATCTTATGCTTCAGAAAACCGTAGCCTAACTAAAGTCTGAATACATAGATTATACACAACTTTGAGGGCTATGAAAACAATATTGATGGCAATAATGCTAAGACACAAAAAAGAGCAACATGGATACGAGAGTAAACTAAAGTATAGGATATTCAACAACGTGTAAGAAAAATAAATGGACAAGGGCCGGACATATAATAAGAATGACAGATAATAAATGGATAATGAAAATAATAGAATTTGTCCCTAGAGATTGC
>NC_090731.1:108123336-108140836 GCF_036898095.1 Palaemon carinicauda | reverse complement strand
TATATATATATATATATATATATATATATATATATATATATATATATATATATATATATATATATATATATAGATAAATATATATATATATATATATATATATATATATATATATATATATATATATATATATATATATATATATATATTTATATATATAAATTAGCTGTCCGTGGTGTCTTAAGATTAAAGATTACATTTATCAGTGTGAGATGAAACCTGCATTCATGTTTTTCTATTTGAATTTTGAAGCTGCAAATTTACTGAAAAAAGAAAATGTGTGTGTGTGTAAGATACAAGGACTTTGGATATCCCAAAGAGTCTTTAAACATTGAGCGAGTTTTTTATGATCTTATCCAACTTATTCTTGAATTCCGTTATTGTGTTACTACCCTAGTTGGATAATCAGGGGCCCCAACAGGGAAAATATCCCAGTGAGGAAAGGAAACAAGGAAAAATAAAATATTTTAAGAACAGTAACAACATTAAGAGAAATATTCCCTATATAAACTATAAAAACTTTAATAAAAGAAGAGGAACATAAATTAGATAGAATAGTGTGCCCGAGTATACTCTCAAGCAAGAGAACTCTAACCAAAGACAGTGGAAGGCCATGGTAGAGAGGCTATGGCGCTACTCAAGACTAGGGAACAATGGTTTGATTTTGGAGTGTCCTTCTCCTAGAAGAGCTGCTTACCATAGCTAAAGAGTCTTTTCTAACCTTACTAAGAGGAAAGTAATCACTGAACAATTACAGTGCAGTAGTTAACCCTTTGGGTGAAGAAGAATTGTTTGGTAACCTCAGAGTTGTCCGGTGTATGAGGACAGAGGAGGATGTGCAAAGAATGGGACACACTATTCTATGTATATGTAGGCAAAGGGAAAGAACCATAACCAGAGAGAAAGATCAAATGTAGTACTATCTGGCCAGTTAAAGGACTCCATAACTCTCTAGCAGTAGTATCCCAACGGGTGGCTGGTGACCTGAGCAACCTACTACCTACTAACAATATCCGCTTGAAGTCTGTTCTATGTACCTTGTATTTTGTATATTAATAATGTTCAACATTGACTTGTGTTTTATGTTTTTAATTCCAGTTTGCATCCCTTACCTCTGGGAGGATTTTTGTGTTTCCTCAAGGGATTCCTTGGTGAATCCCTTAATAGAGATTTAGCTAGAATTAGTGCATGGTGCAAATTATGGGCTATGAAGTTGAATCCTAACAAAACTCTAAGTATGATTGTAAGTAGGTCAAGGACGGTGGCTCCTCAACATCCGGATCTCAGTATTGATAATGTTTCTTTAAATATGTATGACTCTTTCAAAATTTTAGGTGTGATTCTCGACAGTAAATTTACTTTTGAGAAACATATAAGGTCTGTGTCTTCTTCAATTGCACAAAAAATAGGCTTATTGAGAAAGTCTTTCAAGATTTTCGGTGATCAATCTATTCTGAAGAAGTGTTTTAATTCTTTCATTCTACCTTGTTTTGAGTATTGTTCTCCTGTCTGGTCTTCAGCTGCTGATTCTCATCTTAATTTGCTGGACAGAAACTTACGGTCTATTAAATTTCTTATTCCTGATCTAGATATTAATCTCTGGCATTGTCGTTCAATTAGTTCATTACGCATGTTGCATAAGATTTTTCATAACTCTGACCATCCTTTACATTCAGATCTCCCTGGACAATTCTATCCTGTTCGTAATACTAGGCAGGCAGTTAATTCTAATAGCCAGGCCTTCTCAATCACGAGGCTCAATACTACGCAGTACTCTAGAAGTTTTATTCCAGCTGTTACCAAGTTGTGGAATGATCTTCCTAATCGGGTGGTTGAATCAGTAGAACTTCAAAAGTTCAAAGTTGGAGCAAATGCTTTTTTGTTGACCAGGCGGACTTGAGTCTTTTATAGTTTATTTATGACATATTTGTTTTTGATGTTGTTAATGGTTTATATATGACATGTCTATTTTGACGTTGTTACTGTTTTTAGAATGATTTATTGTTAATTTGTTCTCTTCATTTATTTATTTCCTTATTTCCTTTCCTCACTGGGCTATTTTTCCCTGTTGGAGCCCCTGGGCTTATAGCATCTTGCTTTTCCAACTAGGGTTGTAGCTTGGATAATAATAATAATAATAATAATAATAATAATAATAATAATAATTCAGCATATTCTAAATTCTTGGGGAATTCCATATGTTATATCTAGCTACCTAGCTTTTTTATAATTTCCTTTCTCTTAGATAAAATATATTTACCTGAAAATTAACAATTCTATGGTCAATTTATTTTCGAATATTTTTGCTTACTGAGACACTGGATACGAAATTTTGTTCTATTGGTAGCACAGTGTCTAGTATGTTGTTGCTCCTAGTTTGTTTATCGCGCACTAATCGATAAATTCATTGTTGAAAGATTCTAGTAGCCTGTGTTTATCTGCGCATGGTGAAGAATTCAAAGTGTCCTAGTTTACTGCAGCATTGAAGTCGCCCATTAGAAGCGCTACCTTATTTTTTATTTCTTATCCCAGTTGTTTATACAGCTCTTCGTCCTGTTCTTGCGACTAATATGGTAGTCTGTCAGTATATTACTGGTATGGACATTTTTTTTCCTATGATACTGATATTTGCACCTGTCACTTCATATTAGGTTTCTAATTTAATTTCTATTGGATTTCTGTGATTTTTGACATCGAACATTATCCCTCCACCTGTTTTGGCAAGGTAATCCTTCTAGAGATGCTTAAAATCTTAGAGAAAGAGAGATGAAAACTTGAAGTTTCAATGAGAGAGAGAGAGAGAGAGAGAGAGAGAGAGAGAGAGAGAGAGAGAGAGAGAGAGAGATTACAAGTATGTTGGATGTGTGTAAGACATTTTGATCTTGTCTATATTATTCTTGAATTTCTTTACCGTGTTATCGTCCCCTAGATCTACTAGAAGTTTATTCCATGTATTTGTTATTTTCAATGCAAGGAAATAACTCCATTGAGTGGTATTGTATCTTTTCAATTTCAGTTTGCATCAGTTATCTCTGTACTGAATTTAATTTGAATTGCATGTATTCGTTAAATCAATATATACCCCTGTAATAACGTTCCCTTATAAACTTAATGTTCCCTGTTCATTAATATACCGACTAATGTTACCCCTCTTTTTTTTTTTTAATAATACTAACCGGAACTAAATTCCCCTAAACATCATAAATTTTTTTGTTCTTAAATATTATACTTAGAAAAAAAATAATTCTCCTACAAGCTGCCAAACGAACGAACGAACGAACGATCTGGACTGGTATTTGCTAAGCGTAACGAGGTTGCCATAGCCTCAATTTATTATTCCTCTAATAATTTTCAATACCTCTATTACCTGTCTCCTTATTCGTCGAGTTTGTAGATCAAATAAGTTCAAACATTCCAATCTCCGTCTATATCCAAATAGTCGTTATGTTGTATTTAATTTGTTGGACCTAGCACTTACTACTTCCAGTCTGTTGAAATCCTGAATACTTGGAACCCAGAACTAGACAGCTGTCGTACAATATCTTTCTTTCTGTATTACTCACCCAGCAGTGAGTAGTCTATTTAGGGGTTACTATAACCTATATGCATAACTTTGCAATTCCCACAGTTGGAATTCCGGTGCCCCCTTTTTTTTAACCAATGAGTTTGCGGCGTTTATGTCTAACTAAGTATCATCGGCAAATTTCGCTATTCTATTAGGTAATCTCATATATATCATCAAAATTGTTAGAATTGTTATTATTGAAGTCATTGTCATTAAAATTATTAAAATCATAACTATTAAGATTATTGAAGTTATTATCATTAAAATAATAATAATAATATTATTATTATTATTATTATTATTATTATTATTATTATTATTATTATTATTATTATTATTTATATGTTTTGAATGTACTTAGAAATAGTAATGGACCAGGGACAGATCCTTGACGTAATCTGCTTGTAACTGCTGCCCACTCTGAGGTTTCTCCATTGATTTCTGTTTGTCTGCCAATCCTCAATCCTTGCAGCGGTCTCATTAATGATGTCCAGTGCAGTTTTGACCATTTCTTTTTATGAGGGACTTTGAAAAAAGCCTTTGGAAAGTTTAGGAATGTAATAACTATTTCCCGGATTTTGTCATGAATGCTACGCATGTTGTGGAAAAAAATCCAACAGATTTGTTACACAGGATATCTTATGTCTAAAACAATGTTGGCTGTCCATCAGAAGATTGTTTTTCTTTATATGTTCTACTTTGGAATCAACTATAATTGACTAAGATATTCTGCAAGGCTCTGAAGTTACCCACACAGTTCTGTAATTGTCAGGTTCTTTTGTTCTCTTGTAGATTGGAGGTATATTGCCTAATTTCCATCCTTGTGCATTTCTTTAGTGGGCTTTGTTTCGGAACTTTTTGAGAGAGAGAGAGAGAGAGAGAGAGAGAGAGAGAGAGAGAGAGAGAGAGAGAGAGAGAGAGAGAGAGAGAGAGAGAGAGAGAGTACGATGACTTACCAATATCGATGTGACAATGTACGTTTTATCTAGCGGCACCTGTTCTGTCAACAGCCGTATATCCTTAACAGGCATTATCTCCAATCCAGTAACATCAGACCATTTCCCGATCTGCAAGAAAAAAAAAAGGAAAACATTTACAAGTGTCATGCATTCTGGTCTATGTAGTGCAGACTGGATTGGGGTTTAGGATTGTTATAATTTTGAATAATAGTATTGATTTGCCATCTGGCAATTAAAATCTGAGAAATATTAGATCAGGCAATTTACAGGAGTAGTGGTCATGTTATTTTTTACTGATCAAATGAACTGGCCTCAGTATTGTCCGTTTTTTATTACTTTCTTTTAAGATATATAAGTTTGTACTTTTATATATCAAGTGAGCTTCAGTTATTAAATAAGGCCTTAGATCCCATGAATAGAAATTGTGAAGTGACATTTCCATGTTCCATTATCGAGGGATGTAAGGGGAGGGTGACGAAATGGAGCTGGCAATTGGATTTTGTGAATACAGTCATATGTATATGGGTAACAAAAGATATATTTTTACTAGTAAACCTTAGAACAATATGCTAAATATTTGAAAAGGAATAATATTAACCACTGATTTTACTTTTTTATGGCAATTAAGGTGATGTTAGTGGAAATTGTCTCTTAAGTTTATCTATGATTAGAAAATCCGCTGGAATTATTGGGGAAAGTTGAGCTGTCTCTTCCATCCCGGCATAAACAAGAGCACATATGCATTTATGTATATATATATATATATATATATATATATATATATATATATATATATATATATATATATATATATATATATATATATATATATATATATATATATATATATATATATATATATATATATATATATATATATATATATATATATATATATATATATATATATATATATATATATATATATATATATATATATATATATATATATATATATATATATATATATATATATATATATATATATATATATATATATATATATATGTGTGTTTGTTTATTTATACAAAGCTGGTCTTCATGAGAGTACAGTAGATTATTCTATTCACGTATTTCCTTTGTGCATTTAAGAGATGTATAGCCTGCTCGTAAGGAGGGTCCCACTCACGTAGGATTGAGTAATGTATGTAAATTACATAATACTTTCTTCATTCATTTAGTTGTAATTTCATTCAGTGTCGTATATGTAAATTTACGTCATTTCAAAGAATTTAATTTTTATTTTGTATAGTTTTATTACGAAGTCTTATGTAACCTTCTTAAAAAGTTATGTTGTATGACAAACGGTACGGATTGCAATATGTTTCCACGTGGTAGGAAAATGCATGAAAATTAAAGACTAAAAATTATTTTTATTTTTTCAATGTTACATGAGGAGGTGAGTGAAGTTAGATGAGAGAGTAGTCTCACCAACTGACGATAGTACCTTACTTCCATATTGCCAAGTTGGCAAACCTTGAAGCTGCTATACCATAACCCCATGCTTCCAGACGGACGAACTGGAAGATTCTGCAGTGAATTAAGTTGATATATAAGAGCCTAGCACTGCAGAGGAGACAAGAGAGATCCAGCGTGACCATCAGAAAGAGCCAATGTCCGACAGTGTTCTCATGAGCATCTATCCAGTCAATACGTATCTCCTCTCCAAAGTGCATAGAGTTTCCTGTCAAACGTGAATAGTGTTTTCTCTCAAATGTGATTCGTGTTTGTTCCAACATAGGAACATAGCTTTGAGCTATAAGAAGTGATGTATATGTCAGTACAGGGTTGTTATAAAAATCATTTTTTTTTTATTGTGACCGGCCCTTTGAGATTAGGTTAAACAGGAAAGTAAATTCCTTTCTGCTTAAATGTTCAGTAACCTTGTGGGAGCCTGAGGACATAAGAGTAAGAGTTAAGTATATGTGAGTGTAAATTTTGTTTATAGTTTATGGTGTTAAAGTCTCGACTTTTTTCAATAATTGTCTAAATTGATTTTTTTTCTATATATTAATTTTTAGTGAAACAAGTGATTGTATAATTTTCATGAAGTATCTTTTTCTCTTAGTCTAAGGTTTAGCTCAGATTTATATTTCAAGTGATTTATTTTTGGTATTATTTTTTCAATTGTTAATTTTATAGAATATTACTTTGACCTCAGTTCTTTGCTCCTATCCCCTGACTAAGAACCTAAGTAAGACGATGATTTAAGAATAGTTCCCATTAAAAGGAATCACCCAGTTTTATTTTGAGTGTAATCTAATGAGACATTCAGATATTCTGTGTTCATATACATTTTCGTCTGGGAGTTGAGTATTATTCTCAGAGCTCGTACTTTTTATCTTGTGTTTCGTATTATGTAATATAATGCAGGTGAGTTTAGGAGTTCTGGAATTTATGTAATTCACTAGTTCATATATATATATATATATATATATATATATATATATATATATATATATATATATATATATATATATATATATATATATATATATATATATATATATATATATATATATATATATATATATATATATATATATATATATATATATATATATATTATCATTATTATTATTACTAGCTCAACTACAACCCTAGATGGAAAAGAAGGATGCTATAATACCAAGGGCTACAACAGGTAAAAATAGCGCAGTGAGGAAGGAAATAAGGAAATAGATAAACGTCTTAAGAAGTAATGAGAATTGAAATAAAATATTTTAGAAATATTAACAACATTAAAACAGATATTCAATTGATAAACTATAAAAGGACTTACGCGAGCCTGTTCAACATAAAAACATTTCCTGCGAGTTTGAATTTTTGAAGTTCTACTGATTCAACTACCTAATTAGGAAGATCATTCCACAACTTGGTCACAGCTTGAATAAAAATTCTAGAGTACTGTATAGTACTGAGCCTCTTGATGGAGAAGGCCTGACTATTAGAATTAACTGCATACCTAGTATTACGAACAGGATGGAACTATCCGGGGAGATCTGAATGTAAAGGATGGTCAGAATTAAAAAAAAAATCTCATGTAACATGCATAAGGAACTAATTGAACATTGGTGACAAAGATTAATATCTAGATCAGGAATAAGAAATTTAATAGACCGTAAGTTCCGGTCCAACAAATTGAGAAGAGAATCAACAGCTGAAGAAAACACAAGAGAACAATTCAATATATATATATATATATATATATATATATATATATATATATATATATATATATATATATATATATATATATGCATATGTATATATATATATATATATATATGCATATATATATATATATATATATATATATATATATATATATATATATATGCATATATATATATATATATATATATATATATATATATATATATATATATATATATATATATATATATATATATATATATATATATATATATATATATATATATATATATATATATATATATATATATATATATATATATATATATATATATATGTATATATATATATATATATATATATATATATATATATATATATATATATATATATATATATATATATACATATATATATATATACATATATATATATTTATATATATATATTTATATATATATATATATATATATATATATATATATATATATATATATATATATATATATATATATATATATATATATATATATATATGTGTGTGTGTGTGTGTGTGTGTACATATAATAATTATCATCATTAGCCATATCTATTCCCGTGCAAGGTGAAGGCCTCAGACGTACACTTCCACTCGCGTCTCTAGTCTGTTTATGGTTTTACTGTGCCCGTATATCAACCCAAATATCTTAGTTCGTCAATATGTCATCTCGACTTCCTTCTTCTGCATTTTTTGCAATCTCTAAGGATCTATTTAATTCATCTTAATTTTCACCTATTATCAGTCACTCACATTATATGTCCTATCATATTTTTTTTCTTACATGGCTTGGATAGCCTCTTGTTTACATTTTTCTCGTATCCATATTGCTCTGTTTTCGTCTCTCAATGTTATTTCCATCACCATTCTTTCCATTGCTCTTTTAGTTGTAACCAGTTCATGTTTGTAGGCTTTAGTAAGTCTTCAAGTTTCTGATGCATAAGTTAATAATAGTAGGCTGATTTAAATGAATTCTTTTCATTTTAGAGAAGTTGGTATTTTAAGTTTCACGTTCTCTTTTTTTTTTTTTTTTTTTTTTTACCAAAAGCTCTCCATCCCATGCTCATCCCTTTATCAACTTCAGTCTCATGTCATGGGGTAACACCTAGTGTCTGTTCCGAGTTCGTATATTCATTAACAATCTCTAGAGGTTTGGCTATAATTCTTATTTGTTGTGTGTTAGCATTTTCATTGAACATTACCTTAGTTTTACTCATATTCAGTTTCAGTCCTACTTTTCAATTTTCTCTATTAGAATCCTCTATCATCTTTTGCATTTCCTCCCATGATTCACTAAACAGAACTCTATCCTTTGAAAATTTCAATTTGTCAAGGTATTACCCATTAATGATAATTCTTACATTTACTCAATCAATTTTTTTAAAACCTCATGTAAGCAGGCTGTGAATTATTTAGGAGCAATAATGTCTCCCTGTCAAATTCCTTTCTAAATTGGAATTGTCTCACTATTATTATTTAGTTTTACGATTACTTTACTTCCATTATTAATATGTTCTAAAACATCAGTGAGGTTCCAATTTGCTGATGCATGAGTTGATTGTGGTAGGACAATCTGATTAAATACTCTTCTTTCTGAGAAAGTGGTATTTTGCATTTCATAATCTCATTTTGTATTTCATAATCTCATTTTGTTTACCAAAAGCTCTGTATATCATGCTCATTCTTCCTTTAATTTCGGTTTCATATCATGGGGCAACACTTACTGCTTGTCCTAAGTACATATATTCATTAACAACCTTTGGAGGTTCTTTCATAATCCTCATTTGTTGGGTGTCTGCATTTTCATTGAACATTATCTTACTTTTGCTCATATTCCTTTTCCGTCCTACATTTCGGCTTTTTCTATTCAAATCCTTTATAATATTTTTTTTGCAGTTGTTCCCATGTTTCACTAAACAGAGCTATATCATTTGCAAATCTTAAGTTGTTATGGTATTCCCCTTTAATGTTTATTCCTACATTTTTCTGATTATATATATTTTTTAAAAGCCTCTTGTAGGCATGTTGTGAATAATTTAGGAGAGATACTGTCTCCTTGTCTAACACTATTCTCAATTAAAATTTCCTCACTAATATTTTGTACTTCCTGCATAGATATCTACACACGTTCTAATATCAGAATCATCTATTCCTTGACTTTGAGGTCTTTCAATAGTGCTGAAGTTCTGACGGAATCAAAAGTGTACCGTATGTGTATCACACACACTTGTACACTTTAACAATATTTCTGTTATTTTTTATATCATCATTACTGCCCTCCTATTGCACTGATAACCTTTATATACCTGTATGTTTTTTGGGGGCTTGAACTTGAGAGAGCGTAGAGTGAAGCAAAAGTGTCGGCAATATCTGGCAAGAAATGATGATAATAACTGATCATGCCTAAGAATTCTTGCAGTGCTTTACCGGTCGAGGGCTTGGGGAAGTTCTGAATGGCTACTACCTTTTCAGGGAGGGGGGTAGATTCCTTCAGGAGGGTAGCGGTTCCCTAAGTATGACACTTCATTGCCGTCAAAGGTAGACATATCGTACGGGTATAAAAGGCCGTTATGTAGTACGCAGTCGTTCACGATGAGTATATGACAGAGGTATTCCTTTTTAGCGGAAGATAACACACGTATGTCGTCATCGCAACATTCACAGAAGGAAGGCCCACTAGGATGCTGTCCATGAGTCGTTGAAAAGTGGCCCCAGCATTACGGAGGCCAAAACAGGAGTAACTGAAGGTGTATGTACCAATGGGTTTGGTGATGGCGGTCTTGTGGATGTCTTCTGGGTTTATTGGTACCTGGAAATACCCCTTCAAGAGTACAAGCGTGGAGAAAGTCTTCGCTTTGTGCAACATCAGCGATGTTTAGGAGGGGGTAGTGATCCGTTGTTTTCTGGATGTTCAGGCACATGTAATCCCCACATGGACGCAGAGAGCCATTTTTCTCCAGAACAATCTGTAAGGGTGATGACCATGTGCCTGAAGGCTTTTGTCAAAGGCCCATTTCTTCCATATCGGTGAACATTTGTTTAGCTACTCCTGAAAGATCTTGGGCTAGAACCCTGAATTTGGCGAATCAACAAAAGGGCAAGCGAGCCGTTAAGTGATAACTGAGAGACAAGACAAATGTGAATAACTTTACTTTTATGGGGAAAAATTATATACACAACCCACTCCAGTCAAGAACGGCACAAACATTTAAACACAATAATTCAAAACCATACAGGCGTAAACAGGTTATTTGTGCAATGGGAGAGTTATAAAGATAGCCTTCTCATAGTTAATAGATGCCATACATATTGGTTTGTCATACTCTATTTTTACCTTAGCTGGCTAATTAAAGGGATATTTTGTTGGATAATCAACCTCTCTAGCTTTCTTTCTATTCGCCCAAATATGATCTTTGTAAATACTACATATACTACTGAAAGAACTTATTGAACAGTGAAGTTTCACATATTTTGTGTTTTACTTTTTGTGAATTAGCATAATGATGAAGTTTTCGAAGCTGTAAGCATAAAGTATTCTTGCATATATTCTGCAAAGTTCATTGCTCTTTGAGTTTTAACTAGAATATGTTCTAACAATTTAGTAAGCCTCTAAGTTTCTGATGCATAAGTTCATACTTATAGGAACATCTGTTAAAACCTTTCCTTTTTAGAGAATGCCGCATTTTACGTTTTGAATTTTTATTTTGTTTACCAAATACTCTCCATCCAGTGCTTATCACTCCTTTAGTTGCGGTCTCATATCATCGTGAAACAATTACTGTGTTTCCGTCATACATATATTCATTAGCAATCTGTAAAGGTTCGTCCATAGCCCTCATTTTTTGTCTTTTTGCATTTTCATGGAACTTTATCTTATTTTTATCTATGTTCATTTTCAGTCCTACATTTCAGCTTTCTCTATTCAATCTTCTATCATCTTTTACAATTGCTCTCCTTATTCACTAAACAGAAATATGTCATCCGCAAGTTTTTAAGGTATTCCTCATTAATATTAATTCCTACATTCCTTCAATCTGAATCTTAACGAACTTTTATTTAGACATGATTTGAATTGTTTAGAAGAGATAGTGTCTTTCTGTGTAACTCCTTTCTCAATTAAAATTTTCTTATTCTATTTATTTAGTTTTAGGATTGATGTACTTCATGTATAGATACCTATACATGTTCTAACTGTATCGAACATAAGATTCGTCTATTCTTTGTGTTTGAATGGCCTTCATTATTGCTGGACTTTTGACAAACTCAAAAGCTTTCTTTTATTCTAGAAAATCCACTTTTAGTTGCTTGAAATACTTTACTGATATTTCCCTTAACTGGTAAATTACATTCTTTCAATCTGAATTTTAAAGAACTTTTTTAGACATGATGTGAATTGTTTAAAAGAGATAGTGTCTTTCTGTGTAACTCCTTTCTCAATTAAAATTTTCTCACTTTATTTATTTAGTTTTAGGATTGATGTACTTCATGTATAGATACCTATACATATTCTAACTGTATCGAACATAAGATTCGTCTATTTTTTGTGTTTGAATGGCCTTCATTACTGCTGGACTTTTGACAAAATCAAAAACTTTCTTTTATTTTGGAAAAGCCATATTTAGTTGCTTGAAATACTTTACTGATATTCCCCTTAACTGGTAAATTACATGGATATGGTTGGTTGTGAATACCCACTCCTAAGGCCAGCCTACTCTGTTGGTTCTTTCAAGTCCAGCTCTATTTTCATTTAGCCTGATATGATCTTTGTAAATATCTTTTGTATTACTGAGAGTAAAATGGTTGAGTGGCAATGCCTTCTGTGGCACCCGCCTACCCCCCCCCCGTTTTTTTTTTTGGGGGGGGGGGTGAATTAAAGCACTCTTGCAGACACTATGAGATAATTCAAAAAGTTTTACTAATAAAAGGAAATCCTCCTTCTATTATTAAATCAATTGTTAGGCCATTTTACCCGCTACTTTCCCTCTTTTTATGGCTTTTAATACATTATTTACCTCTCTTAATGCTACCTATGTTACTGATTTGGTTGATTTATTACTTCTATTGTCAAAGTTATTTCTCATATCACTATTGTATAGCATTATATATATTTTTTAGGAATTTTTTTATCACTCCATCATTTGAAGTAAACACCTATTCTATTTCTTCATTTCGCCAAATTGATGGTTTTTCCTTTCTTTAGTGTTTCCTAATTTTTACTAATATATATATATATTTTTTTTACATTGTTTATTGTATTGGAATGTTTTGCTTATATCATTTCATTTCTTTCGGAAATCCCCCATTTCCTATCTTTTCTTTATTAGATGTTAGGTCTTTTTTGACAGATTTCGTTGATCTTGTTCACGAGCTTTTCCACCTGCATCCTGTGCTGATTTCAATAACAGATCATGTTTACCGTATCGGCTTACATTTCATCATGTAGCTAGAAGTACCTATTTTCTATTGCTAAACTAAACTCATCAGATTATTATTATCCCTTTTTACAGGAGTCCTTATTTTCTATCTTGAAATATATTTTCTCTTTCTTTTCTTAGATCTAAACAAATCTTGCTTGTTACAATTCTATGGGCATTTGACTTTAACTTTCTTGGTACTTATCTTTTTAACCAAAATAACTTTTTTCGCTGAGAGTAAAATCCATCTTTTTTTCCATATTTGGACTACTCCATGTCCATTCTGTATGATCTTTTTTGCAAAAATAGATGTTCTTGAATTTAAGATTTATTTCTTCAACAAGTCCTACAAATATGTTTCCTATTTTTATTTCTTGTGCCTACTCTATGTTTACCTATTGCTGATTCTCCTCTCTTGTTTTGACTCGGTATAGCATTGAAATTACCTAAAACAATTGTAAATTGATACATGTTTTCCTTTCACATACATCTCCAGATCTTCATAAAAAGTTTCTTTCTCTTCTTCTTTATCGGATGTTGTGGGTACATACGTTTGAATGATCTTCAGTTCGTACTTTTTATTTTGTCTGGTAATTAATCGTGGAATTTTATCACTAGCACTACAAAATTCTCCTACCAACACATCTTTAAAACAAAAGCCAATCCATTGTCTTTGTTACTTTCCTGTCCTCTAAGGCAAAATATATGGCCCTATTTTAACTCCAAAGGGGTACATAAAATTCTCCAGTTTTTCTATTTTCAAACAAATCTGATATATCCTAATTTATTTATTTTATTTCTTCTGGTAACTCAGGAAGGTCTTCTTCCCTAGACAGGGTCCTGGCAGTGTATGCTGCGTAGTTCAGTTCCCAAAGTTGTTCTTTCTAGTCAAGATATTTTTAACATCCCCTCAGTGGGTTATAAACTACCCAGCAGCTTTGGCAGTTGTTCCAATAACCCTTGGAGCTAGACGACAAGACGTGGTTGTTTTATTCATGTCTAAGTTTTGGCCAGTTTTCCTCACCACATTGGCCACTGCAGATTGGTGATGGAGTCAGATTTTGAGCTTTTCGATCATAGCAAACCATCCTAGTGCGGGTGGCCTTGACTAGTATAGCTTTACTAATCATGGCGATGCACAAATCTTTTAACGTCAAGCTATCCCCACTAAGAAAGATTTATGCCATAAAATAAAAAGTTGTTCCATCAGTCAATTTTATAATAAGCATAAACTTGAAAAATATGCAGGCGTAACTCTTTTGCTGCAATATTAAAAAAAAAAAAGGTTGATCATAGTCTAAAACCTAATGCAGTTGGACAAAATACAGATCACATAGAATGAAACTTATTGGTAAAAAAAAAAAAATAAAACAATCGATAGTGTAACTGTGGGAGCAAAATGAGAGAGAGAGAGAGAGAGAGAGAGAGAGAGAGAGAGAGAGAGAGAGAGAGAGAGAGATTACAAAATGTCCCTGTGTTCGCTATATTTATATATGTCTTTTTGTCTTTTCTCAGTCTTTCTTTTCCACGAGTTCCCTCCGTTTTTCTTCCGATTGTAGACAATATATCTTACTATGCGGACGATGAGCCTTGAGGGGCTATTGTCCATTTTCATTTCTCCCAGAGCTTTTCATAGCTAAAGAGTCTATTCTTCTTTTCCTAAGAGGAAAGTAGCCACTGAACAATCACAGTGCACTAGTTAACCACTTGAGTGACGAAGAATTGTTTGGTGATATAAATGTTGAAAAGTGTCTGAAACAAGAGGGTAATGTAAAAAAAAATAGGACAGAATATTCAGTGTATGTATAGAAAAAAAAGAAGAAAAAAAAAGCCCTATTCACAGAGAGAGGAAGCCAATGTAGTACTGCCTGGATAATCATGGGACCCAATAGCTTTTATGCGGTAATATTCTAACGACCAACCTATTACCTATATATATATATACATATATATACATACATATATATATATATATATATATATATATATATATATATATATATATATATATATATATATATATGTATATATACAGTATATGTATATACTGTATATGTATATATATATGTATATATATATATATATATATATATATATATATATATATATATATATATACGTATATATATATATATATATATATATATATATATATATATATATATATATATATATATATATGTATGTATATATACGTATATATATATATATATATATATATATGTTTGTGTGTATATATATATATATATATATATATATATATATATATATATATATATATATATACATACGTATATATATATATATATATATATATATATAAATATATATATATATATATATATATATATATATATATATATATATATATATATATATATATATATATATATATATGTTTCTGTGTGTGGGAATGTGTGTGTGTATGCGTGTTTGTGTGTACCCGCAAACTTTTTAAAATCGGGAATCCATTATCTTTCCTTCCATCCCCTATTCTGTTTGCAATGGCCATGGACCCATTTTGCTATTTGTAATATCCCTCTATGATCTGCCAGTCTCATTATTATTACTGTCCATGTCCATTTCCTTTTCTTAGATGTTGTTAGATGATCCTCTACTTTAGTTGGCTCTCGTATCGTTGTTGCTCTCTCCCTGATCCTTAGTATTAACCATATAATTTTAGTCAACATAGTTCCATGAATTGTAATTAGCTTATCTTCTAATTCTTCAGCAAAGCTCCTAAGTTGGTATATGTGGGATCATCTGATTTAATTATTTTCTCCTAAGAGAAACTAACATTGTTTATTGTATTGGAATGTTTTGCTTATATCATTTCATTTCTTTCGGAAATCCCCCATTTCCTATCTTTTCTTTATTAGATGTTAGGTCTTTTTTGACAGATTTCGTTGATCTTGTTCACGAGCTTTTCCACCTGCATCCTGTGCTGATTTCAATAACAGATCATGTTTACCGTATCGGCTTACATTTCATCATGTAGCTAGAAGTACCTATTTTCTATTGCTAAACTAAACTCATCAGATTATTATTATCCCTTTTTACAGGAGTCCTTATTTTCTATCTTGAAATATATTTTCTCTTTCTTTTCTTAGATCTAAACAAATCTTGCTTGTTACAATTCTATGGGCATTTGACTTTAACTTTCTTGGTACTTATCTTTTTAACCAAAATAACTTTTTTCGCTGAGAGTAAAATCCATCTTTTTTTCCATATTTGGACTACTCCATGTCCATTCTGTATGATCTTTTTTGCAAAAATAGATGTTCTTGAATTTAAGATTTATTTCTTCAACAAGTCCTACAAATATGTTTCCTATTTTTATTTCTTGTGCCTACTCTATGTTTACCTATTGCTGATTCTCCTCTCTTGTTTTGACTCGGTATAGCATTGAAATTACCTAAAACAATTGTAAATTGATACATGTTTTCCTTTCACATACATCTCCAGATCTTCATAAAAAGTTTCTTTCTCTTCTTCTTTATCGGATGTTGTGGGTACATACGTTTGAATGATCTTCAGTTCGTACTTTTTATTTTGTCTGGTAATTAATCGTGGAATTTTATCACTAGCACTACAAAATTCTCCTACCAACACATCTTTAAAACAAAAGCCAATCCATTGTCTTTGTTACTTTCCTGTCCTCTAAGGCAAAATATATGGCCCTATTTTAACTCCAAAGGGGTACATAAAATTCTCCAGTTTTTCTATTTTCAAACAAATCTGATATATCCTAATTTATTTATTTTATTTCTTCTGGTAACTCAGGAAGGTCTTCTTCCCTAGACAGGGTCCTGGCAGTGTATGCTGCATAGTTCAGTTCCCAAAGTTGTTCTTTCTAGTCAAGATATTTTTAACATCCCCTCAGTGGGTTATAAACTACCCAGCAGCTTTGGCAGTTGTTCCAATAACCCTTGGAGCTAGACGACAAGACGTGGTTGTTTTATTCATGTCTAAGTTTTGGCCAGTTTTCCTCACCACATTGGCCACTGCAGATTGGTGATGGAGTCAGATTTTGAGCTTTTCGATCATAGCAAACCATCCTAGTGCGGGTGGCCTTGACTAGTATAGCTTTACTAATCATGGCGATGCACAAATCTTTTAACGTCAAGCTATCCCCACTAAGAAAGATTTATGCCATAAAATAAAAAGTTGTTCCATCAGTCAATTTTATAATAAGCATAAACTTGAAAAATATGCAGGCGTAACTCTTTTGCTGCAATATTAAAAAAAAAAAAGGTTGATCATAGTCTAAAACCTAATGCAGTTGGACAAAATACAGATCACATAGAATGAAACTTATTGGTAAAAAAAAAAAAATAAAACAATCGATAGTGTAACTGTGGGAGCAAAA
>NC_090731.1:108108336-108113336 GCF_036898095.1 Palaemon carinicauda | reverse complement strand
CTCTGGCACCGACCTTTTTCTACTCCTAATGATCCTGTCAGGGGGTAGGTCTGCTTTTTAAGGGTAAAAGCAAAGAATCAATATATTTAGTATGAATATGGCCAATTCTTCAATTAGCCCTATCTATATTTTCTGAGTACTTGTGTAGAAATTGGAATTGGTCACATAAAAATCGTCCAAAAATATGATTTTATGGTTGCAACAGTCAGCTGTCAGATGCCGAGAAATCGCATTTCAGATAATTTCCTCGTAAGGAAAATTTTGGCCGAGGCTCCCAGAGCCCTTGTTGTCAGTAACTTCTAAAACCTGAGGCCCCCTCCCACAAAAAGGGCGCTCCTACGCCCCTGACGGTAAGATATACCGCCTAGTATGGTTCAGGAAAACTCTACGGAAAGCAAATAAATAAACGTTTTATTTAAATATTATTTTTATACTTAATTCTAAAATATCTCTGTTAGAAGGATTTTAATCTACCATGAAAGACAATCCCTTTAGGTCTATTACTGTTTTTTTTTCTCCCTCTCAAACAGAGGAAACTTTTCCGTGACGTAAGATATACCGCCCAGTATGGTTTAGGAAAACTCTATGGAAAACAAATAAATAAACGTTTTATTTAAATATTATTTTTATACTTAATTCTAAAATATCTCTGTTAAAAGGATTTTAATCTACCATGAAAGACAATCGCTTTAGGTATATTACTAGGTTTTTTTATTTTCTCTCTCTCAAACGGAGGAAACTTTTCCGTGACGTCCCTTACCTTCCCTTCCTCTTCCCCATTGGGAAAGGGACAACTCAAGACCGCCAACTCAACACCGCCGACTAAACGAGAGGACAACTTGACTGTGGGACAACTCAACACCAGGACAACTATAAAACTTTAAAACACACACACACACATATATAAATGTACATGCATATATATATATATGTATATATATATATATATATATATATATATATATATATATATATATATATATATATATATATATATATATATATATATATATATATATATATATATATATATATATGGATAGATATCAACCCAACATTGTGTTCAAATAGAAATAAATTTCTACCTCATACTTGTGATCGAACGCTGGCCCCTTCTAATGAAAGGCCAGGTCGAAACCAACCATGCCACGAAAGGCCATAAAAGAAATCGGAACCTAATGGCTAATCAGCTGTTCTAGGATTTACCTGGGGAGACATCAGTATCTTACCAGCGAGTTTTACCCGACTTCCCGGCCCACCACGTGACACAATTGATAGTAAATCATTCAAATTACCCCTAATGAGTTAATATGGATAAATATCAACACAACATCGTGTTCAAAAAGAAATAAATTTCTACCTCATACTTGGGATCGAACGGTGGCCCCTTCTAATGAAAGGCCAGGTTGAAACCAACCATGCCACGTGAGACCATAAAAGAAATCGGAACCTAACGGCTAATCAGCTGTTCTAGGATTTACCTGGCAAGACATCAATCTCTTACTAGCGAGTTTTACCCGACTTCCCGGCCCACCACGTGACACAATTGATAGTAATTCATTCAAATTACCCCTAATGAGTTAATATGGATAAATATCAACACAACATCGTGTTCAAATAGAAATAAATTTCTACCTCATACTTTGGATTGAACGGTGGCCCCTTCCAATGAAAGGCCAGGTCGAAACCAACCATGCCCCGAGAGGCCATAAAAGAAATCGGAACCTAACGGCTAATCAGCTGTTCTAGGATTTACCTGGCGAGACATCAGTCTCTTACCAGCGAGTTTTACCCGACTTCCCGGCCCACCACGTGACACACTTGATAGTAAATCATTCAAATTACCCCTAATGAGTCAATATGGATAAATATCAACACAACATCGTGCTCAAATAGAAATTAATTTCTACCTCATACTTGGGATCCAACGCTGGCCCCTTCTAATGAAAGCCCAGGTCGAAACCAACCATGCCACGAAAGGCCATAAAAGAAATCGGAACCTAACGGCTAATCAGCTGTTCTAGGATTTACCTGGCGAGACATCAGTCTCTTACCAGCGAGTTTTACCCGACTTCCCGGCCCACCACGTGACACAATTGATAGTAATTCATTCAAATTACCCCTAATGAGTTAATATGGATAAATATCAACACAACATCGTGTTCAAATCGAAATAAATTTCTACCTCATACTTGGGATCGAACGCTGGCCCCTTCTAATGAAAGCCCAGGTCGAAATCAACCGTGCCACGAGAGGCCATAAAAGAAATCGGAACCTAACGGCTAATCAACTGATCTAGGATTTACCTGGCAAGACATCAGTCTCTTACCAGCGAGTTTTACCCGACTTCCCGGGCCACAATTAACCCATTAGGGGTAATATATATATATATTTATGTGTGTATGTATATATGCTAATATATAAATATATATATGTATATATATATATATATATATATATATATATATATATATATATATATATATATATATATATATATATATGTGTGTATGTATATATGCTAATGTACAAATATATATATATATATATATATATATATATATATATATATATATATATATATATATATATATATATATATATATATATATACATATATACATATGTATATATATATATATATATATTTATATATATAAATATATATATATATATATATATATATATATATATATATATATATATATATATATATATATATATATATATATATATATATACATAAACTACCGATCAGATGCAAATGACTTGTAGATCATATAATTGTTTTGTTTTTCGGTATTGAGTGGTTAAATGGATTGTATGATTTACCTTTTTAGGGTTGATGGTATTAGTATCTTGTTCAGTTTAGTTTAGTTAATCTGAATAAGCATAAATCTATATTAAAGTGTTGCTGTCCGTGTCTTTACCTCCAGCCCAATACTTAGAAATTTTGAAGATATTTTTGGAATCTAATTTTTTCATCTCACCCAAAATGGATATTCTTAGCCAAAAAGGAGAAGAAAAATTTACAAATGGAGGACATTTATTTGTGTTTGATAAGTTTAGTAAACTAGATCAATGTGCTAGGTGCAATGCAGGATTCATACAAAATTTGGACCTGTTATCAAGGAAGTAAACAAGCATTCCCATAATTCATCTGCACCCAATATTGAACTGGCTAAAGTTTACACAGCCTTAAAACAACGCGCAGTAGACACCATTGAAAAGCCAAGTGTAGCAATAAGTGAGATATTAACAAATGTATCACAAATTACGCTTGGATCATTGTCTGAGGCTTCAGCTATGAGAAAAACGATTAAACGCAAAAGTAAAGCCTTAAGTGCTTCTCCACCGACTCCTGCAGATCTTCAAGAGTTAGAGTTGCTACACCAGTACAGGATTTACATTCCACAAGAAGAGAGAGAAGAAAATTTTTTGATAGACTATAGTGGGCCTGGATTACACAGAATTCTGCTTTTTGGAAGAGAAAGTTGGTTGCAACATTTACATTCATCTGAAACGCAATATCGAAAAACAAAACACTTATATGATCTACAGGCCATTTGCATCTGATAGGTAGTTTATATATATTGCAAGGAGAGTCATGAGAAAAAGGAGTTTGGAATAAAGAAGTGTTTCCATTGTTCACTAAAAAGAGACAAATAAAACAAGTATATATATATATATATATATATATATATATATATATATATATATATATATATATATATATATATATATATATATATATATATATATATATATATGCGCGTGTGTGTGCGTTTTAAAATTTTTATAGTTTTCTTGGGGATAAGTTGTCCTGGTGTTGAGTTGTCTTGGTATTAAGTTGTCGCGGTGTCGAGTTGTCTTGGTGTTAAGTTGTCCCGGTGTCGAGTTGTCTTGGTGTTGAGTTGGCGGTGTTGAGTTATCCAGCACCCCTCCCCGTGGTTCTACCCATTACCCTATTATTAAGCTCACTAATATTATACACAGATTCTGAATCAATGAAACATAAAAAACTTTCCATGATCCACTGCAATCTGGCTATCTGGCACTACTTAACATTACCATTGATTGATATGGCTGGTAATTTTTTTTTATCAACAGGTTATTTATATAAATATATAACGGTGCGAGTATGTAAGAACGCAATAAATCCTATAAAAGAGACAAACAGAGAATACAAATAGTCTTTACTTTAAAGAATTGTATTTGTATTGAAATATAGGATAAACACAAAGAACCTGGCGACATTAAACAATTATGTGTCATTGTTAAATGAGCCAAAAAAAAAAAAACAGAAAAAAAATCGTGACATTTTAAAGCTTTTTTTTAGCATTTGGCCACAATTTTTCATATCAAAAGGAATAAGAAGAGGTTTGACAAGACTCTCTCTCTCTCTCTCTCTCTCTCTCTCTCTCTCTCTCTCTCTCTCTCTCTCTCTCTCAATGTAAATTTTATGCTGTCATCAACAAAACACCACTCACTGATGGCTGCCACTGTAAAAAGTATCCTTTCCAAACCATATCAGATTCTACAACTCTACAGTAACGTCGCACCAGCAGTGATGTTGACAGTGGCGGCAATAATGGAGGAACACTTCAAAGCCGGAAGGCTTTAGAAAAGTAACGATGACGGTGGCGAGGTAGCTTGGGGTCGGGCCGGGGGATGAGGAACCAAGCTATGTAAATTTTAGAGAATCCAATTTTGTGTGCTCTCTTCCCATTCGTGGCCACTGACAAGCAGGGGTGATTGCAAGTGGTTGCGAAACTGGCTTGTTACTTGCGCATTCAGAACATGTGCTACAGCGTCGGTTGCTGCCTCAATGTCGACGAGAAATGTTTGAGGTATTCATTTACTTGCTCTTGTATGACAAATGTTTTACTTGAAGCCTGATTCCAAAGAGCCAGAAATGGCAACGAATGGTTTTCTTAATAGTAAAATCCTCGAATTTAATTCCTACAAGATATTATATTTTTGCAATTCATATACTTTTA
>NC_090731.1:108088336-108103336 GCF_036898095.1 Palaemon carinicauda | reverse complement strand
GCTCTATACATTATAAAGCAAAGTTTGTCTAAGAGTTGCCAAAGTCAGAATGGATTTGTGACCCCTTCCCCAAGGTGATCAGTCTTAATAACTATCGGATAAAGGTCATATCTGCATAAGAACAAATTTGCATCTCTACAACTCTCCCGTTAGGGTACCACCTCAACCCTTCCTAAAGAAGGGTTAAGGAGAGTGGACTTTGCTTAAATCAGGGAACAATCTTAAAAGACATACCATGATAAAAATATCCATATTTTAATCTTAATGCTCAGTACATATCTAATAAAAATGAGTGTGGGCGAATAAAACGCAGGGTTCACTATGAACTAGTTTATTAGAAATTTAATAAACATGCATATCAGATCTACCTTTATAAAAAAAATTTAAAAAGTGGATGATATTTATTAAAGCACAAAGAAAACAGTCAACAGAAAATAACGTTTCATCTGCCAAGAAACAGACTTGCCACTTTAATTGAATAAGTAATAATGCTACAGTCTGTATACTGTTTAATTACACTAGCGTAAGGAACGCTTGGGACAAGTGTCCGTATTATGCTATAGTTCACCAACGTCAATGGAACAGTTCGTAAGGACACTTTCGTGGCCTATCGCTCAGTGTGTAGTACACACATTTACTACACACCCACCCTCTTAATTAATCGTCCCAAATTAATTACACTGTTCCTCGCAGAGTTAAAACAGAAGGTTAATGGATTCTTCCTGCTGCTACCACAGATTACTTGAGTTGCTCCACTTGCTTTGCATAATGCATAAAGAACACCTTGGATGACCACCAGCTGGTGAACGAACAAAGATGTTCAAGGTCCATATAAATAAGGAAATTTTATGGAAGAAGCAACTCCTCTCGGATCATGACTAGCGGGTGTACTGTCAGGACCCGATTCGCGAATAACACAGGTGAGTTTCGCCCTTAGTAATAGAAAACCTTGAGCCCGAGGTTTCTCATCTGAACAACTGTCCTCCCATAAAGTCTGAAGTTCTATGAAGATAGACCTTTAGGCACCCCACTGGACATAAAGATACATCTTCCTTCAGAGGGTAGATTCTCTAGGGACCCCACCTGATGATGGGTATCATGTTCTTGGAAAGAAACTAGGGAGAGAAAATCATGAGATGTAGGTTTCTGGTTTTCTGTAATGAAGCAAAAACAGTCGACTTCTGTACTCGCTGAGACAGGGATGGATCTGGTAGCGGAACCAATTTTAGGCGTAGTTCCAATGCCAGAGGGAACCACACGCTATTTGGCCACTTGTGGGCCACTATTGCTGCCTTCCCTTTGAAGGATCTCAGTTTGTCGAGGACCTTCAAAAGGAGGTTGTGCGGAGGGAACAGATAAATACCGGACCATCTGTTCCAGTCTATGGACATAGCATCCAGGGCCTCCGCTAGCGGATCCCCGTATGGGGACACATAACGATCCATTTTCTTGTTGTCTTTCGTCGCAAAGAGGTCTATCTGCAGCTCCGGGACTTGACTCAAGATGAAGGAGAACGATCCTGCATCAAGGGACCATTCTGACTCTATTGGTGCAAACCTAGATAGAGCGTCCGCTGTCACATTGCGGAACCCTTAAATGTGAACTGCGGACAGGTGCCATTTTTTCCTTTCTGCCAAACAAAAAATGGCCAATATCACTTGGTTAATTTGAGGTGACCTCGACCCTTGTCGATTCAGGCATCTCACTATCACCTCGCTGTCTAGAACCAGTCTTATGTGGGTCGAGTGGCGAGGAGATACCTTCTTTAAAGTCAGAAGCACTGCCATGGCTTCTAGAAAGTTGATGTGAAATGACTTGAAGAGATTGGATGAGAGTGACCGCCCCACCCCCGCCCCCCACCCTTCCTCTGAAGCGTCTGTGTGGATAGTTACTGACGGGGGAGGAGGCTTAAGAAGTATTGATTTCTTCAGTTGCTTGGCATTGGACCACGGCTTGAGAAGCGATCGCAGTCGAGTCGGTAGAGGTCTTATTAGATCTCTTCGCGCGTTTGATGCGTATTTCCTTCAGACTCCTGTTGCATCCTTTAGCTGTGCTCTTAGCACTGGATCTGTTATTGAAGCAAACTGTAGAGAGCCCAGCACTCTCTCCTGTTCGCATCTTGATATCCGTTTGGATTTCAGCAGTCTCTTGACAGATCTTGCTATTTCCTTCCTCTTCTTCCCAGTAATGGAAAGTCGATGTGACTCCAAATTCCAATGGATTCCCAACCACTGAAATTTTTGAGCTGGAGAAAGTCGAGACTTTTTTATATTGATCTTGAATCCCAGATGTTCCAGGAACTGGATCACTCTCTTAGAAGCTTGCATGCATTCTGTCCTGGAAGCTGCCCACACCAGCCAGTCGTCCAAGTAGGCGTAATTGACGGACGGCTGCGTTTGCAAACTTCATGAAAATCCTCGGGGCTATGTTTAGCCCGAAAGGCATGGCTCTGAAGGCGTAAAGTTTTCTATGTAACTTAAAGCCTAGGTAGGAGGAGAGGTGGCGATTAATTGGAACATGCCAATAAGCGTCAGACAAGTCTATAGAGACAGTATATGCCCTCTTGGGCAGTAGGGTCCTTATGTGGTGAAGTGTGAGCATTCTGAACTTATAGTTCATTATGAACTTGTTGAGTGGCGACAAGTCAAGAATGACTCTGAGTTTATCTGAGTCCTTCTTTGGAACACAAAACAGCCTCCCTTAAAATTTGATGGACTTAACTTTCCGAATCACTCTTTTGTCTAAGAGCTCTCGGACGTATTCTTCCAAAACGGGGGTTGAGTGTTGGGAGAACTGAGGAAATTGAGGTGGAGGGCTGCTCCAACTCCAACCTAGTCCATTCTTTATTAGGCTGTGGGCCCAGGGATTGAAGGTCCAGCGATCCCTAAATAGCTGTAGCCTCCCTCCTACAGGAATCATCTCACTTCTGCTGTTGTGGACCCGACGCCTTGCCTCCTTGACCGCGTCCTCCCCTGAATCCCCTTCCTCTTGAAGGGCGTCTAGCAGAACCTCCCGCTGTTCCTCTAGCCCTCGAACGAAAGGAAGAAGTCTGCCTTTCGAAGGCTGGGTTAAAAACTGGCGACTGAGTCGCCAATTGTTGAGGTACCAGTTGGTACGTGGTTGGAGGTTGTGCCATCATCTGAGGCACCGCGGTCACAGAAAGTTGTTGCTGTTGATGCTGTCGGTAAGGTATAGCCAGCCGAGAAGATGGCTTAGGCCTTTTTGTCTTCCTCTTGGGTTGGGTACCCTCATCCTGAGAAGACTTCCTCTTAAGATCTAAGCCCTACTTTTTGAGAAGGTTCCTATTCTCTGTGGTGGCCTTGTCTACTACCTCTTTAGCCACATCATTGGGAAAGAGGTCTTTACCCCAGATACCAGCGGATATCAGTTTCCTCGGGTCGTGTCTCACCGCAGCCTAGGCGAACACAAACTCTCTACAGGCTCTCCTAGCTTTAATAAAGCTTTAGAGATCCTTTGTAACCGTGGCCAGATGAGTTTTGGCCACCACCATGAACATGTCCTGGTTCTTGGGGTCACTTGCCATTGTTTCTAATGTCGTTTGCAACGACATTGATGCCGCAAGTCTTTCCTTTGTCTCTTGCTCCCTACGCATGAGAAACTCCGACAGCTTAGGGAGTTCCTCACCGAACTGACGTTCAGCAATATCAGCTCCCAGCTTCCCGACTGAGAAGGTAAGGTGTACGTCCTTCAATTCTTCTTGGTCCAAGGGCAAGGTCAGAGATAACGGATTGTACTCCTCCAAGGAGGGGCATGGTTTCCCTGCCTCCACCGCCTTTAAGGCTGCCTCATATCCCTTTTTCATGAGGGGAAAGGCTCTGGTAGGAGAGGCCACAAAAGAGGGAAGCTTCTTACTCAAGGCTGGCACCTTTGAGTTCGTGAAGCCCCTCTCTTTCATCGAGCTTGATAGTAACGCCTGAGCTTTACTATGATCCAAAACTATGACATCCTTCGGCTCAGTCTCCTCCTTTGAGGCTGGCTCCTTCCTACGGCAGACATAAAAGTCCTGGTAGGAATCCTTATTGGGACAAAATTCCACCTCTTCCAGGGGAATTGCTCCCAACTTTTCAGATATAACGATCTTCCCGATTGTCATTGGCATATGTTCGGCATACCTCCAAGGATTGGCATCCGAACACAAAGGAAGATCCTTCACGCTGAGTCGCTTCTGGGGCCCACGTGATGCTGCAAGTCTACATATCTCCAGTTTCATTGCAGCCTCTTTCTCATCATTCTTCTTCTGAATTTGTTGGATCATCTCAACAATAGAAGAACGAGTCCTTCCCAGGTCATCTGGGATAGCAGATGAAGTAGAGGGAACAGGTTCTGGGTCCGGAACCGATGTAACCGACACCTCATCGATTTCTTCCTCTTCTACTTGAGTAGTCTGGCACAGCTCCTCCTCTTGACCTTCTCCTAGAAGGTCCTTCTCTGTAGAATCCGACACCTCCGACATCCTATCGTCCAATTGGATGTCTTGAAGGGCGGCCGAGACTTCAAAATCCACCGGATTCTGGGTAGTTGGTATCTCCACCTGAGGCTGGGGGATGATTGCATCAGCCGATGCTTTAGGGAAAAGGTAGGCCCTCATCTTCTCATATGGAAGGTAGGGGCCTGAGGTGTTTTTCTGAAAACCCCTCAATCAGGATCGCAACTTTTCCCTGGCAGTATCCCTTGACTCCGTCGACTTGGGGTCGTCAAAAGCCTCAGTAATCTGGTTAGAACATACTGTACAAACCTGAGGGTCCCAATAGCGGGGATCACCTCTGGAGGCTGCGCATGGTGCGTGGCTTCTACAGTATTGATGTCCACAAAAGTACTTACTGCGGACATTACAGAACACACTCCCGCACTTCAGAAGGTCCTCCTGTAAAGAGAAGAAAAATCCATGAGTATCAAGTGAAGGCTTTTCACTTATATTGAAACATTTAGCTTATATAGAAAAGCTATAAAAGAAAGAAGGAAAGACACATACTTGTATTTCTTGTCCAGTCAATTGCCGTAACCTCCCAAAATATTAAATCTAAGGTTAATTCTATACTAGAATACCTTATGTAATTTGCTAAACAGAAATTTAATGTGTACTTTTAATATACGGGATTGAAAGAATGCAGAAAGAACTCCCTTTCTATATAAAGTACGGTCTCAACACAAGGCTCTACAAGATAACATTAAGTATGATGAAGAACTTTAGTGTTATCACAAACTCTGTACAGCAGTTTCTACTAATGCAGTGTGTACTACACTACGAATATAGCAACTACTGTACATCGCATGCTATTGTGCCGGCCGGCAACTACCCCTTTATAGATCAAAGATATAATATCTTTAACTAATAGGCGGCAGCCCTCTGATTCGCGACTATGTGCTGGCCGGCAATCATTGCCAGCCGACAGCTGAAAACACTAAAACCCGGCTGCCGGCCGCTAATCGTAGGGGCACGCGAATTCGGGCTGTGATTCCACTGCCGGCCGGCAAAGGTAATAAAAACATGCCGCCGACAGTAGCCAAGAATCAGAGAACCTCTACCTGCCCGGCTGTCGGCTGTCAAGCCGGCAGCCGGGATAGGGGTGCAACACAATAGTCAGAAAAAAAGTATGGATGTAAGGTTATAGGGCGGCATGCCATACGACCTTCCATCCAGAAAGAGTGAACTTATGGAAGGTGAGAATGTAACATTCAGGCTTCCAAAGAATCCACAGCCTGCCGGGCTCTACCGGCAGACATGGAAGGGAGACCAAGGCAGGTCTGGGGTTCACTCTGCAAAGAAAAAAGGGGTCTCTGCCGGCCGGCACGTAATGCCGGGCGGCAGAGAGCTAGGCCTGTCTTCCATCCTAACCTATGCTAGGTACGGAAGAAGGGCTATGGCCAGGAAAATAAAAGAAAGAGAGGTGGGGAAGGGATAAGGGTACTAAAGACTTCGTTCTAGCAAGAGACACACTCAGCAGTTAGGGAGCTCATCCTACCCATGAGTTGTCTATTAGGGAGGAAGATTGGCAATGCTTGCTATCCTCCTCCCAACCAGAACAAAGTTATGTGAAGTTATTTCGTCGGGCAACCGAGAAACTCATTCTCCAGCCCGAGAAAAAACGACACAGGACAGTCTGCTAGGCCAATGGAGGAAGGAATCATCAGAATCCTTCCGACATGGACTTGGGAAGCAAAGCTTCCTGTGTCCGCCCATAACCTAGCAAAGGAGACTCATTCTCCATGCTAGGAAGAAGCAGACCACAGACTAAAAACTCTGAAATTTTGCCCAAACCCAAAAACCAGTCACTCTGGTTATCAGGACAGGTCAGAAATATCCTAGGATAGTAAAACCTGCATTAATATACAGGTAGAACCACTAGGATAAGCCAAGGGCTTTTAGAGGAAGAGAGGGATTGAACTTGGCCTCCGGAGGAGAAAACAACAATCGGGGATGTGCGAAAGTATACTACTGTACCTAGAATACTAGCTAGGTAAGGTGAGAATCGATTACCTAAATCACCGAAACTCTCTCGTATACCATCTTGGAAAAAACATTCAACAATATATCACATGTATAAAATAATAGCCTATAGCTTCAATAAAACAACACTCGGAAAAACTTATATCATGCATGAAGGTACTAATGCCAGACGTCTAGGCTACGAGCCTTGCGAAAGGCAGGATCGGTACCTCGACCGTTTCGAAATCCCCGAGCTAACACTGACCGAACAATATAAGCATTTCTAGAGTAGCTAAATAGCAAAATTATTAAAGCATAACAAACTGAGAACGTCGCTCTAGCTAACTAACTGACCCATAAGAGCGATCGACAGCATCCAGGATGCCTCCGGTAGGCAACAGCTCTTGTTTACGTTAAAATCACTTTTAATTTAATTCAAAACGACAAGAGCTTACATTTATACATAGTAAAGATAATACTCAACTTTCCAGAGGCAGAAAGGGCCGGAGATGTCAACAAAAAGTTGAATTAAATCCAAAATAACGAGAAAACACAAGGGAAAACACCGAGTAATTGAGCTACACGAAAAGGAATAAAGAGGTTCCACCGCCTTCATCAGATACACACTGGAAACGGAATAGGAGAGATGCCTTATGAGCGTATGTATGTATACACACATATATATATATATATATATATATATATATATATATATATATATATATATATATATATATATATATATATATATATATTTATATGTAAATATATATATATATATATATATATATATATATATATATATATATATATATATATATATATATATATATATATATATATATATATATATATATATATTCAAATAAGCCATATATATTTTGATATATTAATGTGTGGATTCTCTTAACGACCTCGGGATCAGAGCCCCAGGCAAAATCACACAAAGTCAAGAGCTGGTGACCTGCCGGGAATCGATCCCTGGTCCAGCAAGCTTTTATAGACAGTGGCTAAAACATGGTCACGAAGAAATATAAAAGTCAACGTCAATTCTTATGCATTTATACCTGTCGAATTCAGGTTTTTTTGTATATATATATATATATATATATATATATATATATATATATATATATATATATATATATATATATATATATATATATATATATATATATATCTATCTATATCATATATATATATATATATATATATATATATATATATATATATATATATATATATATATATATATATATATATATATATATATATATATATATATATATATATATGTATATATATATATATATATATATATATATATATATATATATATATATATATATATATATATATATATTTTTTTTTTTTGGGCTCAAGCCATGTCGTCCTGATGGAAGTTCCTTAAGGCAGCTTCCTAGGGTATATTACAACTACGGCGATATTCCCAGAGAATTTACCTTCAGGTACCCAGAATTCTAACTCCTGGAGCGAGTATCCCTAAAAAAGACCTTAGGGATATCGTAAATATCAGTGGACGTATTCTTGACACGCCTCATAGCAATCTATACCCCGAATAGAGTTAACACTTCGTAGGGGTCAAATGGCAAGAAAACGAAAACGATAAGAAAGGGGGGGAGCCGTTCGTAAGGCATCTCTCCTCCCCGTTTCGAAAGCGTGCCCTGCGCCGCTCGCGGCGCCATCTGTATTCCTTTTTGCGTAGCTCTACGACTCGGTGTTTTTTCCCTGTATTTCTACCCAATCTTGGAATTTCTCGTGTGATAATGCTTTCTCCAACTTCTTCTGCCTCGGATAAGTTGAGTACTATTTCTTTTATGTATAAATGTAGGCTCTTGGTTAAAATTAAAGTAATTAAAAGAGTTATCTTTGATACAAGAGCTGTTGCCTGCTGGAGGCATCATGGATGCTGTCGCTCGCTAGAATAGGATTTATTTGTTAGCAAGAGCGACGTTCCCAGCCCCTTTGCGCTTAAATATTAGCTACTTAGCTTATTTAGGAATTCTGTTATGATGCGATAGTAGTGTGCCTGGCGAAGTTTTGCCTAGGCTGCCAACACTAGTCTTCGTAGGCTAGCTGTTGGCCTATGTACTTCCTGCATGATAATTAGTCTTCCAAGTGTGATTTTTATTGCTTTAAGCGTTAGGCAACGTTATACATATAAGCCCTTTTCGAGTACCTTCCAAGATAGTATTGGTGTGAGTTTCGGTGAATTAGGTAATCGATTCTCTTAGTGCCTAGGCTAGGTTGTCTTAGGTCATTATAATATTATCTGTTTCCCCGTTTGCTCCCTTCTCTTCGGGGAAGGGGCAAACCCTTTCCCTCTGTTTAAGCCTTAGGCTTAATTCTAGTGGTTTGTTTGAATTAATTTTCAAATATATCTATGCTGGAGTAGTACTGTACCTTCCCGTTCCAACTGAATTGGTTCAGAGGGGGACAGTACAACAGTGTTTAGTCTGAGTCCGGGTTGGTCTGGCATGGGGCAGAGTCTCCCTTGCTGACTGACATGGTCATAAGGGGTTTATCCCCTTGGTCCACCTTGTTGGGTTCCAGTAGTGATCCCTTCGCTCGGTGACCCCTCAGACTTGTCCTCTTGCCGTTCCGGATTCGGGATATATTCCCTTTTCTGGAATAGCAATTCCTTCCTTGCCGTGGTTTTAGGGAGGCAGCCAGTAGTGCCGGCCTCCCCCTCGGGTTTTTCTCTGGCTGAGATGAGCTGTCTTAGTTGGGAATGACCCTTAACCAAGGCAAGGTTGGATAGGACCCTCTGTCCTTCCCTTCTATTTTTCCGTTCCTTTGTGTCAGTCGTCCGCATCCGTACCTAGCCTAGGTTAGGATGGGGAACTGACGTGGTCCCCTGTCGGCCGGCAGAGTGTGCCGACCGGCAGAGACCCTTCCTTCGAGTGCTGCCCGGTCCTTTCTTGGTCCCTCCATCGCTGCCGTCTGTAGATTCAGTAAGCAGCGGTTAGGAAGCCTGACTTAGTGTCTTCCCTTCCTTTCGGCACTCTTTCGGGTGCCGGGCACAGAGGCTCATAGCCTCTTAGCCCGGCACTCATTCTGTTGTCTTCGTATGTGTTGTCTTTGCCGTCTGCCGGCCTACAGGCCGGCCGTCGGTGGGGGGGGGGGTGTTCTCCAGTTCTCTTGCTGTCGGTCGGCGATGGTTATATACCTTTGACGGCCGGTCTCTTGCTCATCTGCCGGCCACTATAAGTGGGGCCGGCAGCCGAGCGCTGCCTGGTGTGGAGGCCAGCCGGCAGGGTTTGCTTACTGCTGCCGGCCGGCCTGCTACACTGCCCGGTTAGCCGGCCACTAAGAATGATGGCCGGCAACGCAGTGCAAACCGGGTGGCTGCGGACCGGCAACCACTTCCGGCCGGTTCAGGCATGGGATCTGGAGTTCTCCCCAATAGGGGTGATCTGAAGTTGTGTACTTGAGATCTACCTTTCGAAAAACGGGGGGGGGGGGGGGGGGTGCTGACCGGCAACAGCCGGCCGGCACACCACCCTCAGGTACTGTATCAGTCCTTTCTTTGGTGGTGTATTCAACCAAGGGAGTCCATGATATAGTAGGTTACAACACTGTCTTTTCTATCTTACTTGTGTTACTTGTGCAATCACTTGGTGTCGCCTTACAAGGATAAAAGAGAATTCTTTTCATCCCTGGCCGGAATGGTAAAATTTTACCTTAGGTGTGAGCTACACCTAATTTCCTTTGGAAATATGCTCTGTGGTTATTCTAGTAAAGACTAACTATGTGACTTTGGCTGGTGGGCTTCCACAGGTGTTTGTGTGGGTTTCACAAGTAGGTGTCTTTCCCTTATTCTTGGTGAATACTCTTTTTTTACATGTGAATTGAAATTCACTTGATATTCATGGAAATTTTCTTCTTTTACAGGAGGAGCATCCGAAGTGTGATAGTGTCTTCTGCAATGTCCGCAGTAAGAACTTTTGCGGACATGTCTCGTGTAGGAGGCACGCGGCTTGCGCAGCCTCCAATGATGACTATCGTTACTGGGATCCGCAGGTATGTGCTGTATGTACTAACCTGCTATCAGAGGCTTTTGAATCCCCTAGGTCGGCGGAGTCAAGAGATGCAGCGAGGGAGAAGCTTCGCTTATGGGTAAGGGGTTTTTAGAAAAACACCTCTGGACCTTATCTTCCTAATGAGAAGATGAGGGCATACCTTTTTCCCAAGGCTTCCACTGACGCTGTTGTTCCCCAGCCTCGGCCGGAGATCCCTCTCGTCCAGATCCCAGTGGAGGAGGATGTTGCTGATGCCATGCAGGACATCCAGTTGGATGACAAGATGTCTGACTTGTCCGATCGTGCGGAACAGGATCTCCTCGCTGAAGGCGAGGAGGAGGATCGAGATCCTATTGCCGTGGAGGAAGAGGTTCCCGTATCTTCAGACGTGCCGGTTCAGGTCCCTGAACCTATCCCCTCTACCTCGTCCGCTCTTCCAGCAGAGCTAGGACAGGCTCTCTCTTCCATCGTTGGTATGATCCAACAGATGCAGAGGGAGAATAATCAGAAGGCCGCTACTTTGGAGCTCCAGATGCAGAAGATCACAGCATCACGTGGACCTCCAAAGAAGCTCAACGTGAAGGACCTCCCTCTGTGCTCGGATGCCAACCCGTGGAGATATGCCGAGCACATGCCGATGACGATTGGGAAGATCGTCATGTCGGAGAAACTGGGCTCAGTTCCCCTTGAGGAGGTGGAATTCTGGCCCAGTCGAGGGGCCTACCCGGACTATTATGTCCGTTTGAAGAAGGAGCCGGCCTCGAAGGAGGAGACGGAACCAAAGGAGGTGATTATCCTGGATCACTCCAAGGCTCAAGCCACTCTAACAGCTGCATTGAAGGAGAGGGGGTTCTCAAACTCTAAAGTTGCCGCTTTGAGTAAGAAGCACCCCTCCTTTGTATCCTCCCCGGCTAGGGCTTTCCCCTTTATGCAGAAGGGGTTCGCGGCCGTCTTGAAGGCGGTTGAAGCTGGCAAACCGTGTCCATCTCTGGAGGAATGCAAACCTCTGTCGTTGGCCTTGCCGCTGGACAATAAGGACTGGAAGGAGGTGCACCTCACTTTCTCGGTTGGGAAGTTGGACGCCGACATTGCAGGTCAGCAGTTCGGCGAAAACCTTCCCAAGTTGTCGGAATTCCTCCTACGGAGGGAATTGGACACAAAGGAGCGCCTGGCAGCCTCGATGTCTCTCCAGACCAACATGGAGACGATGGCTAGCGACCCCAAGATGCCGGAGATGTTCATGGTAACGGCCAAGATCCATCTGGCCACGGTGACTAAGGACCTCTATTGCTTTGTTAAAGCAAGGAGGGCCTGTAGGGAGTTTGTGTTCGCCTCGGCCACAGTGAGGCATGAACCCAAGAGGCTCATTTCATCAAGCATCTGGGGTAAAGATCTCTTTCCCAACGACGTGGTCAAAGAGGTGGTGGACAAGGCAGCCACTGAGAACCGTAATCTTCTCCTGAAGTGGGGCCTGTCCCTTAAGAGGAAGTCTTCTCCGGATGAGGGCCCTCAGCCGAAAGGAAAGGCGAAGAAATCAAGGTTTTCCTCCCGCCCAGCCAAGCCTTTCAAACCACAAAGACAGCAGCAGCAGCAGCCAGCTTTGCCTCCGGTACCACAACTGGTAGCCCAGACCCCGACCACCTTCCAATGGGTACCCCAAGCCATGTCATCAGCTTCCCCGGCATTCAATCCCGTGTTCGAGGGACAATCAACCACGTTTCGTGCAAGACCCAGAGGGGCAGCCAGAGGTTCGGCGAGACGCCCCTCTAGGGGACGAGGATTCAGAGGTGGTCGCGGCCAGGGAGGCAAGACTGCAGGGCAGTCAAAGTGAAGTGTCGCCGGTAGGTGGGAGACTTCAGTATTTCCGGGATCGCTGGACCTTCGATCCCTGGGCCCACAGCCTTCTCAAAAATGGACTGGGTTGGAGTTGGTACAGTACTCTGCCCCAGTGCCCTCAATTTTTCCAACACTCCACCCCCGTTTTGGAGGAGTACATCCAAGATCTGTTGGAGAAAAAGGTGATCCGGAGGGTAAAGTCCATCAAGTTTCAAGGGAGGCTGTTTTGTGTTCCCAAGAAAGACTCGGGGAAACTCAGAGTCATTCTGGACTTGTCACCACTCAACAAGTTCATAGTGAACCACAAGTTCAAGATGTTAACGTTACAACACATAAGGGCCCTACTGCCCAAGAGGGCATATACCGTCTCCATCGATTTGTCAGACGCATATTGGCACGTTCCAATAAGTCGCCGTCTCTCCCCCTACCTAGGATTCAAGCTACAACAAAAACTTTATGCTTTCAGAGCGATGCCCTTCGGGCTAAACATAGCCCCAAGGATCTTTACGAAGCTTGCGAGCGCAGCGCTCAAACAGTTACGCCTAAAAGGGTTCCAAGTAGTAGCCTACCTGGACGATTGGTTGGTGTGGGCAGCATCCAGAGCAGAATGCTTGCAAGCTTCCCTACAAGTGATTCAGTTCCTGGAATATCTAAGTTTCATGATCAACAGAAAGAAGTCTCGTCTTTCTCCAGCTCAGAGGTTCCAGTGGTTGGGAATTCACTGGGATCTAGTGTCACACCGTTTTTCCATTCCGATGTCAAAGAGGAAGGAAATAGCGGGGTCTGTCAGGAGACTTCTAGGTTCCGAGAGGATATCAAGACGCGAACAAGAGATGGTTTTGGGCTCTCTTCAGTTTGCATCAGTAACAGACCCAGTGCTAAGAGCACAGCTAAAAGATGCAGCGGGAATATGGAGAACCTTTGCATCGAAAGAGCGAAGGGACTTGAAGAGACCGGTCCCACTTCGACTACGTTCTCTTCTCAGACCGTGGTCTCAAGCCAGTCGTCTAAAGAGGTCTCTACCTCTTCAGCCATCCCCCCCGTCAGTGACAATCCACACAGACGCCTCAAAGGTAGGGTGGGGGGGGTCACTCCCATCGGAAAAAAGTGCAAGGGACCTGGTCCAAGCTATTTGGGACTTTTCACATAAACTTTCTAGAAGCTATGGCAGTGCTTCTTACCCTGAAGAAAGTATCCCCACGTCACTCGATCCATGTAAGGTTGGTACTGGACAGCGAAGTGGTAGTGAAATGTCTGAATCGGCGGGGATCGAGATCCCCACCTCTCAACCAGGTAATGTTAGCCATATTCCGACTGGCGGAGAAGAAGAAGTGGCACCTGTCAGCAGTTCCCCTTCAAGGAGTCCGGAATGTGACCGCGGACGCTCTATCCAGGGTTACACCGATAGAGTCAGAATGGTCCCTAGACGCAGGATCATTCTCCTTCATCTTGAGACAAGTCCCAGAACTGCAGATAGACCTCTTCGCGACGAAGGACAACAAGAAGCTGCCGAAATATGTGTCCCCATACGTGGACCCCTTGGCGGAAGCAGTAGATGCGATGTCCCTCGATTGGAACAGATGGTCCAGGATCTACCTGTTTCCCCCTCACAATCTGATGTTGAGGGTCCTCAACAAACTGAGATCCTTCAAGGGAGTAGCAGCAATAGTGGCCCACAAGTGGCCGAACAGTGTATGGTTCCCTCTAGCTCTGGAACTACGACTGAAGTTTCTACCACTCCCGGACCCAGTTCTGTCCCAGCAAGTCCAGAAGTCGACTGTCTACGCTTCATTACAGAAAACCCGAACCCTGCAGCTCATGATTTTCTCTCCCTAGCGGTGAAGAAACGGTTCGGAATCTCGAAAGATAGCATCGACTTCCTGGAAGAATACAAGTGTAAGTCTACTAGGAGGCAGTACGAATCTGCATGGAAGAAATGGGTAGCCTTTGTCAAAGACAAGAACCCACAAGAGATCTCTACGGAGTTCTGCCTATCCTTCTTCATCCACCTCCACGGACAGGGGCTGGCGGCTAACACAATTTCTACATGTAAGTCAGCTCTGACAAGACCCATTCTATATGCCTTCCAGGTAGACCTCGCTAACGAGATGTTTAATAAGATCCCGAAGGCCTGTGCTAGGCTTAGACCATCAGCTCCTCCAAAGCCTATTTCGTGGTCGTTAGACAAAGTCCTTCATTTTGCCTCATTACTGGATAATGAGGAATGCGCATTGAAGGACCTGACTCAAAAAGTGATCTTCCATTTTGCCCTTGCTTCTGGGGCCAGAGTTAGTGAGATTGTGGCCCTCTCGAGAGAGGAGGGCCGAGTTCAGTTCCTGGATGGGGGGGAACTGAACCTGTTTCCGGACCCTACGTTTCTCGCTAAGAACGAGTTGCCCACCAACAGGTGGGGTCCCTGGAGAATCTGCCCTCTGAAAGAAGATGCATCTCTATGTCCCGTAGAATGCCTAAAGGTCTATCTTCGTAGAACTTCAGACTTCCATGGGGGCCAACTATTCAGAGGAGAAACATCGGGCTCGAATTTATCTTTAAATCAGCATAGGGCGAAAATTACACATTTTATTCGCAGAGCGGATCCTGACAGTTTACCCGCAGGTCATGATCCGAGGAAAGTTGCTTCATCCTTAAACTTCTTTAACTTTATGGATTTTG
>NC_090731.1:108078336-108083336 GCF_036898095.1 Palaemon carinicauda | reverse complement strand
GTTAAAACTAGAGACCATTCAGGAGGTAGCCATCGCTAGTGATGAGTATTATTTGTCTCATAAGAGTGAGTTAGGGGGAGTAACAAAAATTGTTAAGTCTGGATGGGGTAAAGTAGGTAGGAATAATAATTATAACCATAATAATAATTCTAACAATAATAATAATAATAATAATAATGCAGGGATGTTTACTAGAAATAATTATAGAGGTAATGATCAGGGCAATGCCAATACTAATATTAATTTTTTCCTAACAGGAATAATAGACCTAAGATATATAATCCCGAGAAATTGAAAACATTGACGTGCTTCTTTTGCAATAAGAAGGGGCACGTAAAGAGCATGTGTTATGCATTTAGAAACTCACAAAATGCTAATGTTAGGCCAGTGATGGGTATGGAAGAGAGAGAGAGAGAGAGAGAGAGAACCTACCCCAACAACATCCGCTGATCAATGACTACCTGGTTGTTTTGACAGATATTTGTCCTTCGGTAGTGTCTCTTTCGCCAATTCGTCCGAAAAAAGACGTGTGCGTATTTTGCGTGATACCGGTGCAGCTCAGTCTTTGATATTAAGGGAGGCATTACCTTGCAATTCTGTACCAAAAAGTGGGGAATTTGTGTTATTGGCTGGTTTTCGTGTTACGGTAAAATCGTATGCCATGGAAAATTTTAATTTAATCTGCCCTTCCTTTGCAGGGAATTTGAAATTGGCCATCGTTGATAAATTTCCGGTTAAAAATGTTGATGTTGTGATAGGGAATGATGTTGCTCTGAAGAATAATACTTGTCCCATACTGATAAACCGTGATATTGAAGTAGCAGCAGTTACTCGTTCTAGTGCTAAAGTTGTTGACGCTGCAGAGTCAACAATTGATCTAGATTTAAGTAGTTTAGAACGTAGTGATAGCGTAGTTGTAGATCTCGGGATTTTGAAGGACAAACTGAATTGGACTATTGAAGAGCTAATCAAAGCTCAGAAAAAGGATTTTCGGGATCTCCCTATTGAGTCAGGTGAGGTGACTGATATAACCGGTCCCAAATTTAAAATAATTAATATTCTATATAGGTTGACTAGGCCTATGGAGGCTGATAACTTTGATTATGAAATTTTGAAACAGATAATGGTTCCATTTGTTTACAGGAATGAGTTGATATCATTGGCGCATGAAAGTGGTTTGGCCGGACATTTTGGCATTCATAAGACTTCTGGCAAGTTGTTAATGAATTATTATTGGCCGAAGTTGAAGGCGGACGTAAAGAAGTTTGTCAATAGCTGTGACGTTTGTCAGAAGGTCGGTAAACCTAATCAACTTATTCCAAAAGCGCCTCTATGTCCTATTCCAGTGGTTTCCGAACCTTTCACGGAGGTCATTATTGATATTGTTGGACCATTACCAAGGACTCGTAGTGGAAATTAATATATCTTGACTATCATGGATAGAATGTCTCGATATCCCGAGGCAATACCACTACGTACGATAAAAAGTGTTAAAATTGTAGATGTACTAATTGACTTTTTTACCAGGTTTGGGATGCCTAAAATTATTCAATCGGATTGTGGTTCTAATTTTGTTAGCAGGTATTTCAGAGATAAAATGGCAGAGTTAAATATAACACATGTGACCTCTTCTCCATATTATCCAGAAAATCAGGGAGCTCTGGAGAGATTTCGTCAAACCCTGAAATCGATGGTAAAGAAATATTGTTTGATTAATGGTTCTGAATGGGATAAGGAATTACCTTATTTGTTGTTCGCTTTTCGTTCTGTCCCAAGTCAGTCTTTAGGTTTTTCGCCTTTCAGCCTTGTGTTTGGCCATTGTGTTCGAGGTCCTCTTGATGTTGTTCGAGAGTCCTGGGAGGGAGACGTCCCTGAGATCAATTTATTAGATTATGTGTCTAATCTAGGTGATAAGTTAACAAAGGCTTGGAAATTTGCAGGTGAAAATTTATTGTGTAGCCAAAAAAGAATGAAGTACTTTTTTGACAGAAGGTCTAAAGTACGTGACTTTGCGGTAGGCGATAAAGTTTTGGTTTTGTTACCCATTCCTGGAAATCCATTAAAAGCATCTTTTTCAGGTCCTTGGAAAATTCTGAAAAAAATTAGTGAAGTTAATTATTTAGTAGAGACTCCCGAGAGAAGGAAACCTTTTCAGCTTTGTCACATAAATATGTTGAAGGCTTATGTAGAACGGGAGAAAGTCATTCCCGTGGCAACCATAGGGAATGCTGTAGTTTCCGAGAACGATGAACTTTTTTCTTTTTCAGAGGGTGAAAGTATTGATGATAATTGTGTTAATGGAAGTGAATGGCGTTCAGATAATAAGAATTCTTTGAAACTTTTTTCTGGTATGGTTTCTCATTTAAGTAATGAAGAACTAAAGTCTTTAAAGAAATTGGTATTTAATTATAAGGAATTATTTTCGGATGTACCGGGAAGGACTAATGTCCTTGAACATGACGTGGACGTAGGTAGTGCCACTCCTGTGAAACGAGCGCCTTACAGGTTGAATCCCTTTAAAAATGAGGTTGTAGCGAAGGAAGTTGATTATATGCTAAAACATGACCTAATTGAATCTAGTCAAAGTCCTTGGTCATCACCTGTTGTATTGGTAAAGAAACCCGACGGTAATTTCAGGTTATGTTTTGATTACCGTAAATTGAATGAAGTGTCTAAGTCTGATTGTTACCCATTACCACGAATTGAGGATTGTATTGATCGTATGGGTAAGGCCAAGTACATTAGTAAATTCGATTTGCTGAAAGGTTATTAGCAGGTTCCTCTTTCGAAGCGGGCAAGGGCCCTGTCCGCTTTCGTAACACCCCAGGGACTGTTTCAATGTAAAGTGATGCCGTTTGGTATGAAGAACGCGGCTGCCACCTTTCAGAGGTTAATGAATACTTTAGTCTATGGTTTAGAGGGGTGTGTAGTTTATATTGATGATATTGTTATTTATAGTAATGATTAGGAAACTCATTTAAAACGTTTTAGGGCACTGTTTGAGGTTTTGAAGAAAGCAGGTTTAGTAATTAATTTAAAGAAAAGTGAATTCGCAAAGGCGAGGGTCGTATATTTGGGTCATGAAGTTGGTAATGGTAAAGTTGCTCCTAAGCAAGCAAATATCGAATGTATTGAAAAAATGTTAATCCCTAAGTGCAGGAGGGATGTCAGAAGATTCCTTGGGTTGGGTGGTTACTACCGAAGGTTTGTTAGAAATTTTTCTGACATCGCCGATCCTTTGACTAATCTCTTAAGAAAGAAGGTAGCTTTTGTCTGGACTGATGAAACACAAAGGGCTTTTGATAATTTAAAAAGAGTATTAATTAATTTCCCTGTCTTAAGAGCTCCTGATTTTGACCTTCCTTTTTCTCTTGCCACGGATGCAAGTGACGTTGGTGTAGGAGCGGTGTTGTTGCAGAATGACGAGCAGGGAGTTTCTCATCCTGTCGCATTCTTTTCAAAAAAATTGTCCTCCGCCCAACGTAGGTATTCCACTGTGGAGAAAGAGACTCTTGCTTTAGTATTTGCTATTAACCATTTTCAGGTTTATCTTTCCTCCTCAGATACACCTATTAAGGTCTTGACGGATCATAATCCCCTGACCTTCATCAGCAGATACAAGAATAAAAATCAAAGATTGATGAGGTGGAGTCTCATGCTGCAAGAGTGGAATTTAGAATTTTCCCACATCCCAGGAAAAGATAACATTGTTGCCGATTTTCTCTCTCGCAGCGTTGAATATTAGTTGATTGACAGAGGGCTATGCAGTTATTAAAGGTAGTATCTGTATCGTTCTAGTTATGGTGTGTGTGCTGTTGAAGTGGGCACGTAGTGAGTAGAAGCAAATGTATATTTAAAATTTATTAATCATGGTTTGTTTACAGAAGACTATAATGTTTTGGGTATAGTATATGGGATCTGTAAGGTTAAAAGGTGAGGGTGATCACTGGTACTTTCTAATGATTGATTAATTAGAAGGATCATGGGCTCACGGGTCTGTAGCACAACACAGCCGTTTTTTAGGCGCTACAGGCTGGTGTATGAGTGGTACCCTAGACTGAGTTAAGGTTAATCTACTAAGGTTTAGAGGTGTCAGGTACGATAAGGTTTATAATAAGCTAAGAAAAGAGATAGGCACTAATCTGGTATTCTGTATTTTCAGGCTAATAATTACGCTTCATCGATTTTGTTTGTTTGTTTGCGCAGGGGAGTCTTGTGGTGGTCTTCTCTGTGTCGTTCGGTGTGTGTATGTATTGGACACTATGGTGATAAGTGTGATATATAACACTGAAATAGACAGTGGTTTTTGTGATCAACACTTATTGCTAGTGAGTGATGTGTATCCCTGAAAATGAACAGTGTATTGATTGTGGAAAAGGTTATAGCCTTTGGACTATATTTACAGAATCCGGTTGTTAGTGCAATGACTCTTTATTAGGTTTATTAACGGTGTGAGTGATGGGAAATTTTTAGGTGGGGTATCTATTTATCGAATGGTGATGTTTTGCCTTTCTGGTTTTGGAAAGTTTTCCTGTGATTAGTATTAAGTTTAAGAGGTTGTTAGTATTTGTTATATATGGTTATATTTTGTTTTCCTTATGAGCTGCAAACCTTGGTACTTGCCACCCTCTTTCCTTTCGTTTGTCATGTCTTTGCAGGTGGTTTAATGACTATTTTTTTGTTATTTTATTATTTCAATATGTGATTAAATGTTAACATACATTATGAAAAAAAAAAAATTTGAATTTTTTTTTTTTTGGTCGGGTGAGGAGGTGTAACTTAGTTGTCATTAATTTCTGAATTATTTAAGTTTTTAGACTTTTAATGTTAAGTATAGAAGTGTTGTATTTTTTCTTTATTAGCTTTTTGTCTCCTCACCGGTGGTTATCTTGGTGTTTATTATTGGCTAACGACTATTTCATATTTTCAAGTTGTGTTGGTTACGTGGCAGCTCTCCTTCATTATCCGAAGTATGGAGGTTTTCGCTTGGAGGAGTAGGC
>NC_090731.1:108065836-108073336 GCF_036898095.1 Palaemon carinicauda | reverse complement strand
CATCGGCAATATTTTCCGATTGGGATCGTTCCCGATCATTGGCCATTGTTTCTGTGTTAGTTCTGTTCCGTGCTATAGTATCGTTTCCATTTGCTTGGACTTCTAATTCTTCTAAGAAATTTTCTATGTCTCTGAAGAGCTCTGACCACAAAGAAGTTTGAACACAGTCTGAAGGTTCTTTTTTTGTGTTTATATATGTATTATTGGTATATCACTATTTATATTTACTATATCGTCCTATGTAACATCCTAATCCCGCGAGTCTGATATTTTGTTACTAACAGACGCGGTTTGATATATATATATATATATATATATATATATATATATATATATATATATATATATATATATATATATATATATGTATGTATCTATATACTGTATGTATATATATATATATATATATATATATATATGTATATATATGTATATATATATATATATGTATGTATGTATCTATCTATATATATATATATATATATATATATATATATATATATATATATATATATATACAGTATATAGATACATACATACATATATATATATATATATATATATATATATATATATATGTATATATATATAAATATATATTTATGTATATATATATATATATATATACATAAATATATATATATATATATATATATAAATAAATATATATATATATATATAAATATAATATATATATATATCTATATATATATATATATAATATATATATATATATATATATATATATATATATATATATATATATATATATATATATATATATATATATATATATATATATATATATATATATATATATATATATATATATATATATATATATATATATATATATATATACATATATAGACCACACTAAAGTATTGCATAGGTAAACATTTATTTATGTCTTGTAAACATGTCGCAAGCCTTCCGTGAGAAACAGTTGACCTATTGATCCCTACCAAAATCACCTGACTTCCGGCTATAAGGCTATGTTATCATTTCTCTTTGTATTTGTAATAAACGCTGAGATAACTAATACTACGTTATCAACGCGAGCTTGTTGTAAAGTAGTTCTATTCATCTTCTCATACAGAATGGTCATCCGACCAAACCATCCATACTCCAGTAATGGAGCTAACAATAAATTGTTTAAAGATAACTTAAACTTTGACTTATTCTAAGAAGTAACCTACAAGTCTAATAATTCTATATCAAATTGAAGAGAGATCAGATGGAACCATGATGTGTGCGTATAACATTATCACACTAACAATTGGCGGCAGCCATTACAACTATAACAACCAGCGATTACAACTCTAACAACCGGCGTTTACAATTGTAATAAGTAGCAGTTACAATAGTAATAAATCTACAATTACGACGAAGTATCTACGTCTACCAAAAGTAATGAACTCATCAAATATCAGCTATAAATCAGATATAAACGGAGGAACAGGATCTTCAATCAACATACATCAGTAAACTTCCTAAGAATACAAAGAAATGTCCTTCATCGAGAGGAATTCTAGTATCAGTATCACCATCTAATGAAAGACTTTCATCACAAACATTCAAAAATCACATCGGGAAGTGAAACATTCATCGAATAAAACAACACACGACGAGAAGCCAAGTTGAAGGTCATCACCCAGCTAAACTCTTGCAAAACGAGAGAGAGAGAGAGGACGTGACATCATCGGATCAACAATTCTTCGCGTATATATACTAAAGCCAAGTAAATCCTTTATTCATTCAGGTATTTGCAGTGAAGTATTTTATGTCACGAGTTGATCGTCCATTGTTGCTGGGGTGAGTTATGTGCAATCTTAATTTTCCTTTATGAAAGGAATCTGTATTCAACTACGAATTCTCGCCTGTTGAATTTTTTTCTTTTTGTGCTAATTCCGTTTTCTTTCTCAAGTTCTCGGGAAATATCGTTGTCACATTAACTGTGTTAATATCATCATTTTGGGGGACTTTGTAATCATCTGCAACATATCTTTATTGTATAGTGCATATGCGTTTACACAGTGGACGTCTGTATTCATATAGAGATTTTGATAGGATCGCAAGGAATCGTAGAGATAGGAAAAAAATTAAAGTAAACATGATGCCTCCTGTGAATCCCAGTGACCCCACTCCCAGACCCAGTACCCCTAGTCTCATTGTATCTCTAGTGAGTGCAAGATCAGCTATCCTTCCTTTTCAAGGTCGGGTCAATGGGTTCTTACCTCAGAATGTCGAGTCATGTATCTCGTCAGTAGATGCTCATTTAAACGCAAAACGAATCACAGACCCATCTGTACAATTACAAGAAGCTAAGAGTTTCATAGATTTTGCTAAAGGAGATGCAAGCGCGTATCTTAGAGAAGTCTCTTTCCAAGTGGCAGTTACATGGGACGATTTCAAAGTTAGGCTACGTGCAATATATGGTGGTGAGGAAGCTTTAGACGTAGATTTGACATTAAGAAATACACTTAATCAAGCCTCTATGACTCAGCTTAATGTTATAGAATGGGGGGCTCTCATTGCCGAGAGGCTGAATGAATATTAGGATATTTTAGGTAATTTTACATAGGATACAGGAGATAACATCGCCGTGAAAGATTTCTTACGGCTAATGTATTTAACTTGCATGACAATTATGTTGCCAGAAGCTTTAGTGCGGTGTTTTGATAAAAAGCTAACGGCTGAAAGTACGGAACTATATGTCTATAAACAGATAAAGAAACACATGTCTAAGTGTACTGACCTTGATCCCTTGCTTACTCAAGTTTTTGTAAAAAATTAAACTAAGCCACATCAAGTAAACATAGTTAATAATAATCAAGCTGCAGGGATGACTTGTTATAATTGCAAACGTCAAGGTCACTTGATTGCAGACTGTAGGACACGATTTTGTTCGATTCATAATAGTTCAACCCATTCATATAGTCGATGCTTCTCGCGTAATCAACAACAGAATCCTAGAAACACCCAGACAGTTCCCTATGGAAATAAAAAGAAAAATCCTCGGTTTAATAAAAAGAAACAGGCGAACGGCAATGTAGTTCAAAATCAAAAACAGACAAATAGTTCTTCAAGTAACTCAGTTCCTGGGCCGTCTAGCCAGAACTCGCAGGGTCAGACGAATTTTCAGAATGTGCAAAGCAAAGCAAATACCACATAGTTAACTCCAATGGGAGAGAGTGTGATGTTGGGTCATTAGTATCAACATCGGTAGCATCAAATAATCCATTTAATAATTTATCAGATCATTGTGAGGCAATATATTTTCCTATGAAACACACTGCTGAATCCAATAAATTAGTGCAGGTTTCCGTATTTTTGCTACAAATTCACGCAATATAAGCCAAAATGAGTTACGACCAACATTATATGCTGTAAATTTTGAACACCGATCCTTCACATTATTTTTTGACTCTGGTAGTCCACGTAATATCATGGATTTGAGGAATCATCACTTGTTATTTTTGAACTTCCCTATAAAGAAGTCCGGAGTAAGGCTGTCGGGTATAGGAAATAATGAATTAAATTTAATAGGAGTAACTGATGTTCAGTACAAGGTCGGTAAGCGCACGTTTGCTGTTACTTTTATCGTTGTACAAAACATTGATATGTATCCAGCTGTAATTATAGGATACCCGTCTATGGGCACTCAAAACATTATCTTAGCCCCTGCCAAACACGACGTGTATATCATCGGGAAATTCTATAAGTCTTCTAATACCTTAAAATCAGTTTTGGATAAAAAAGGAGATGACAAATAAAACAGTAACGTACGTTAAAGAACCAATCACTTGTCTCATAAATCAAGAAATAATATGTGCGACCCAACAGTATTCTCGTTCACCCGTAATATCATCTTGCACGTAATCTATCGAGCCGAATGTAACTTTGAATATATTAGTGCAAGTAAAGAAAACTTTGCCGGGATCTGAAATATTAATCCTTTCCGACACTTTCTAAACTAACGGATTGTCTGTCACACAAGCTATTTATACAGTCGGCTCACAACAACAATGTAATATTGAAGTCTGTAATCATTTGAATACCACTTTAGTAATTCACAAAAATCAACATATCTTGCATGTGGAAGTTTATAAACATCGCATTCTTACCGTCGCTGAGATCAATCACGCTCAATCAGTTGCGGATGAATCCCTTTTGCAATCTATAAAAAATAAAATAAGTAAATACATTCAAGAAGAGGAAATTCTGCAGAAATTTTTTTGTCTTTTAAATAGATATCATGATGTTTTCTCCACTATGGATGGATCCTTAGGTAAAACGGATGTCATAAAACACCAAATAAGGTTAAAAGACAAGCAGAATATTATCTATGTACCCTGGTACAGACTCCCTATGAAATTCCAGAATGAGATAAATGATGAAGTAGGTAAAATGCTAGAAAAAGGAGTCATTAGGAAATCGAACAGCCCTTACAATTTTCCATTAATAGTTGTACCGAAAAAAGATCGAACATGGCGTATCTGCGTAGACTTCTGTCGCTTAAATGAGGAAGCAATCCCTGATCGATTCCCAGTGCCATGTACTGACGATATTTTATCTTTGCTAGGTCAGAACAAATATTTTACCAGTTTGGACTTACTTAAAGGCTTTCACCAGATATCATTAGAAGAAAATAGTATCCCATACACCGCCTTCAGCACAGGCAGGGGACATTATGAATTTATGCGTATGCCTTTTGGTTTACGTTGTGCTCCCATAACATTTACTAGAATGATAAATATAGTGTCTGGAGACTTGTTAGGGGATATATTGCATGCCTATATGGACGACCATGTAATCTTTTCTAATACCTTAGAAGAACATTTACGTAAACTGGAGCTAGTGCTACAGAGACTAAGACAGCATAATTTAAGGGTAAAGATTAGTAAGTGGGAATTCTTCAAAATAGAATTAGTCTATTTAGGTTTTACGGTGTCTAGTCAAGGTCTTAAAGTAGTCCACAATGAGGTGTTGGCTATCCGTAACTTTCCGATACCTACTAATGTCAAGGGAATACAGCAATTTTTGGGGTGTAGTGGGTATTACAGGCGTTTTATACGCAATTATTCAATAATAGCCGCACGCCTAACCGATCTTACGAAGAAGGGCGTAGATTTCATATGGTCTGAGCAGCATCAACAGGTGTTTGATACCTTGAAAGATGAACTGTGTAGTTCTCCTATCTTAAAATTTCTTGACTTCGGTAAGGAATTCTTCATTGCAACAGATGCCTCAGGCCTAGGAGTAGGTGGGGTATTGCTTCAGCAATATGACAAACAGTTTTTCCCGATAGCTTTTTATTCTCGAAAACTGAGAACTTCCAAAAGTAAGTATGCAGTAATAGACAAGGAAGGGCTAGTAATTGTTAATTCACTAGTGCATTTTAAGTCCATAATATACGGTTATCCCGGCAAGGTTCTTACTGATCATAAGCCCCAAACGAACTCGGTGGCATTTGATCATCCAAGACTTTGGCGCGAGGTTCGGGTATTTACCTGGGAAAGCAAATATCATTGCTGATGCATTATCACACAACCCCGTGTCATCTTGTCCGAAGCCATTAGCTGAATTAATAGATATATCAACATCCATGCCTATTGTTAAAACTGTATCTGAATAGGAAGATCTGGGCTGGAGCGCTGAACTAATACAGACTGAGCAAAGAAGAGATCAGCAATTAGAAAAAAATCATAAATGCTTTGAACAGAAATCCTAAGGAAAAGGAATATATAAAGTATACGCAGCAGAATTATATAATCAAAGACAATATTCTGTGGAGATCCGTGACAAGGAAAACCCGCAATACACCACAGGTGACTAACGACCAGGTAGTGGTCCCAATCTCACTTATACCCACTGTCCTAAATTGGTTGCTTGCAAATCCATTGCATGGCCACCCGGGATTCTCCATAATGTCACAGAAAGCCAAATCATTGTTTTATTGGCATACGATGCTTACAGATATAAAAAAACACATAGCTAATTGTCGCACTTATCAGAAAAACAAAGGGCACACGAAGACACCTTTCAGCCTAGGGGCTTATCCCGTGCCCAATGAACACTTTGAAAGATTACATTTAGATTTATTAACAGGATTTCACGAGTTAGACAGAGGAAATAAGCACCTCTTAGTAATTATAGATGCTTTGACTCGATATATAGAACTGATAGCGCTTAAAACTAAAACCGCGATCGAATGCGCTAGGAAGTTTTATGAGTGCTACATTTGTAAACATGGAATTCCACAAATGATAATCTCAGACTCGGGTGGAGAATTCAATAATCATTTCCTTAACTCATTGTGTGAAATCCTAGGCATAAAGAAAGTCAATACCATGATCTATCACTCAGAGTCCAATGGGCTAGTGGAAAGAGCGAATAGGAAGGTTTTAAACATATTAATAGTTACACTAGGGGGATTAGACCGCAACTGGGATATTGCCATACCTGCAGTATTAAGTACTCTGAATCACTCATATCATGTATCTATTAAAACGTCGTCGCACAAGGCAATGTACGGCACCCCAGCTAGAACGCCTTTCCATGTATTAACGCCTACAGCTAATTTATCAAATCTTTTGAAGGATGTTATGAATGCAAGCATAAGTCGTTATGATATCCTTCGAAAGAATCTAGAAGAATCACAAATCATGATGAAAAGGAATCATGATAAAATAGCGAAGCCAACTAAAACATATACCGTGGGTGATAAAGTATACATACAAGTATACGTACGCAAAGGACTCAATTACAAACTGACACCTAAGTTTGAAGGCCCGTTTAACATTTTAGAAACACTAACGGCCAATAGATTTAGAATTCAAAACGTATCCCAACTCACTGATGAGAGAATTGTACTATTGGCTTACATAGAAAATTAAAATAAGAGAGAATGAAGTGAGGGAAATTTTTGTACCTATGAAACTTGTATAATATTTGTATGTAGAAAATTATATTTCTTCTTAAAACAGGAGTAATTACATATATTTTTCTCATTGTAGGTTTCCAAAATGAAGTCTTTATTGTTATGAGTGATATTGTTCGTTCAGACATTTTTTTCGTGTGGGAAGAGCCCTAAAACTAAAATTATAGATTTTAAATATGGCACTATTGTAGAGAGAACAGAAGACGTTTTCATTACAGCAAGCAATATAATCATAGAAGTAAATATGTAAGCGATTTTCCTCCCAGACGATAACGTCACTAAATAAAAATGAGATCTGTCAAGGTTCGCTGCTTCAATAAATGAAATGCATCGACGTCATTTTCCTTTTAACACAGAGAGTTCGCTTGCACCAACATTAAGCATTGCAGAAATGTTATCATACGACTTGCAAAATAAAACTGATGAGGCAGAAGCTCTGGCTCGCAACCTACTGATGTGGACTGTGCGACACAATAACTTTGAAAGACGTAACTCGTTTATTTTTGCTGCACTAAACATCTTTGGATCTATAGCAAGTTTAGGCTTAGGAATTTCAA
>NC_090731.1:108055836-108060836 GCF_036898095.1 Palaemon carinicauda | reverse complement strand
TGGTTATAGTGATATCGATGAAGAGTATAAACGGGAACAAGGAATGAAGGACATAGAAAATAGTTAATATAATCTAACCAAATCAATAAACAGAATATTAGTTAAACGGGAGTAGTGGCGCACAACCACAGCATATCCGACATACATGAACATATTTCAAAATCCATAGGATTAAAAGCACACATGCACAGATGAGTGAAGATAGTCAAAACATCATAGTTCGAAAATTGCCAGAACTCCAGGCAAGTGTTAGGCGTTTTGACGATCAATGAACTAATGAATCAATCAAAATGATTTTGCAAGTCTTCAAAGTAGCCTTATATGGGCGGTGAGAGAGAGAAAAAGCAATAAAAATAATTATATTGCTCAAAGACACTCCATCAATGAAAGTAATCTGTTGACCACAAGACAGTTTAAGATGTTATGCTGAAATAAAATAACGTTTAATTGAGAAATACACCTTGCCCGATGGAAAAATGGGGATATGAACGAAAAATATCAACCAAAACGGCGAGAGAGGGAGTCAGTTCTCAGTTTTGCCATGTGTATTTTTGGTGATTGTGATTCGTTTGCTACACACAGCGCCAGCCTCCCAGAGGTTAATAAGAAAGCCATAGATTATAAGGATATTTGCCGATTAGTATACTCGTATCTATTTGGCTATGGGTTTGATGACAATCATTCATCAGCTGATGGAGTGGGGATGGGTCCATTCGCCGCTGCCAATTCGCCTCCGATGCCATATCACCACCACTGATTCGCCACCGGCGAAGGAATGTGTTTTTATTATGAGCATATGAGGCAATTTTTTTTTTTTTTTTTTTTTTTTGCCGGATAACTCTGAAAATTTAATTATTTAATAATTTTATAGTTTAACAAGGTCGTTTGCTTAGATTGTTTACAAGCATAACAAGTATATTGTATTTTGGCAAAAATAACTTGATGGTGTTCATCCATTTCTGTATATCTTTCTAACAAATAAGCAACTTTCAACATACCTACGCATGTTTGAAATGGTTAAATCATTGGTACCTAACATGAGACCGGAGTGTATCCATTGTGACTTTGAACAAGCAGCTATTGGTGCTACGACAGAATGCTTTGCGGAAGTCCAAATAAGGGATTTTTTTTTTCCTTTAACAAAAAGCCTGCAAAGACATATAGCTGCAGTCGGAGCAATTAGGCAATAAAATAATGACCCTGATTTTGCTCTAAAAGCCGAAATGATACTTGCTTTGGCTTTTGTACCACATTGTGACCTTGACATCTACACAGAAGCACTTTCTGACTTTTTGCCTGAGGAACTCATGCCAATATTAGATTGGTTTGAATATGATTATATTGGTATCTACAATAGGCGCAGCAGACGTCGAAGGCCACCCTTGTATCCCCATGATATATGGTCGCAATATGAAACTACTTTAAATGATGAAGATCGAACAAATAACCATGCAGAAGCTGCTCATCTCAGAACTGCATTTGAACTTGGAGCTAACCGCCCAACCATATGGAAATTTATAGAAGCTCTAAAGTTTCTATTTTTCTTATGTGGAAACCAATATAATTTTTTTACTTGTTCGTAAACAATATAATCTTTGAATTACTATTAAATTTTTTTACATAATAAAGTGTTTATTTTCTACATTCCCTTTATTTACACTTTGCAGTAGAATAGTTAAAACTGCCAAAATAAACGAAAACTGCGGAGAAGAAAAAAATAAACAGCTGTAGTTATGTTTCTGGTGGCGAAATGTCCCGGTGGCGAAATGGTCCAAGTGGCGAAAAACTGATGGCGAACTGGCGGTGGCCAATTGTCGTCGGTGAATGAGCAGTGGCAAATCCTCAACAACCCGATGGAGTGATGACAATACAAAATATTCTAGGCAGTTTGTCAGAAGAAAGTATGACGGAGAATAGTCACCATGATTCTGGAAAGGCTGCAGCCATGAGAACATGTCCAATGAGCGGCAGTCACCAATCCCAAAACTGGGTAAGGAGAATGAAGTCACCAGGTGAGAAGACTCTTCAGATGTTGGCAGTGTGGGGGAGAGGGTCACCAAAGAGTGGATTGCCCAACGAAGGATCTCCCAGCTATTACATCTGACAAGCCTATGGTCATCTATCTCAAGAGTGCCCAACAAAAATTTCCAAGAGCGGTCAGTCTGTGGTAAATCGCCCCCTGCTCAGTATCCAAGGAAAAGGAGAGAGAAGAAGGGGAAGACAACAGGATCATTAGTCGAAGAAGATGCGACTACCATGGAGCGGGGAATAACAGGCATACAGGTAGTGGCACCACCCTCGGTACCTCCAACCTCAACAACTCCACAGCACTAGAGACAGCAGCAGGGGACGGAGATACTGTAAGCGAGGTTGTTAACTCATGCCACCCATATCGTGATCCAAATTAGCGGCTTGTAATTCTAGGTGTTAGTTTTATTGTACCAGATAATTCCTTCCAAGCACTGATTGATACAGAAGCCCGCTCTTTGCTTCTTGAACAAGGAATCTCCTTAAACCCACCACAGTCAGCCACACCCATCGTCCTCGACAAGCTAAGAGGAATTAAACTGCACGCAGGACAGACAATGATAATCAACTTCAATGTGGGATATGTGAAGTTTACACTGGAATTTTTTATATGGCCTACATTGGGAAATCCAGGAATCAAGGCTATACTTGGTCTTAACTTCATTATGAATAATGGAATATACATTTGCGATGAAAAGAGAGTAACAGTAATGGCAAGAGGGTGCAATCTGCCAATAAAAAATCATGAGAGAGTAAGTCCCTGTGTGGGAAGGGTGAGACATTTAGAGAAGGTTGACAGCTGTACTTGAAAAAGTAGAAATATTGTCTCCTCAGAAGTTGACGAGCGTGTCTCAGCCTCTCTCGAAGGGAACCAAGGTCGTTGTTAAACCACATGAAAAATGGGCTCATGTAGTCTTACAGGACTTGTCAGAAATAAAAGAGAACAAATGATATATCATATTAGTTTATTTGACAAATACTAGTTCACAGAGTTTCCCAACCTTTTCCAACCCTAGCACCCCCTGTTGTCATGTCTAAGCAGTCCAGCACCCCTTAATTATCTTAATTATTAATATTTTATTACTAGGTAACTAGAAGGATAAAGGATTGTGAAGTGTACTGCTTGATCAATTTTATTTTGTTCATTCCTTAAAACTAACACAAAATACCGATATGTTTATAAAAGAAATAAAAAAGGAGAAAAAATCAAATTGCATTAATTAAAATATGTACAACTGGGTAATCAATCATACTGTACATACATCAATGTGATTTTTGCTGTTGCTTATATGCAACTAGTTTCTTAATTCCAGGCTTTATGTTGGCCAGAGCTACCCTCATATCATGAAGCAACCCAATTTGAAGTCGGTTCCGGGCAGTTGTTTTGATTTGGAGCATGGTGGAGAAAGCCTTTTCACAGAGGTAGGTAGTTGGAAATGGGATGATAATTTCCAGCGCTGCCTTTGCTAATCCAGGGTATGCTACCAACTGATCACACCAGAAACCTAACAGCAGTAGTGAGCGAAATTTTGTTTGACAACCCTGGTTCACCTGTAGATCAATAAGCTCCTTCTTTCGGTTATCATCATCATCCATATCTGCCAAGAAGGGCTGCTGTATCCATTCTGGAAATGAATGATCCATGGGAAAGTATTGTACCATAGTGATCTCTGGGAGTGAGAGATGAGCAACAATATTTTCTTCAAGCAATGGCTGGATTGTCTTGTCTCCATGTTTTTCATCCAGGATAGGAAAGCTTCCCACATTTCCTCCCTGGATTCGATGCTTCCATAGTGATTTTTTCTTCTTGAATGCTTCTACCTTCCCTGTACAATCAATATTATTAGCAAACATGCCTTGCATGGACAAGTTGAGATCATTCAGATGACCAAAAATGTCTGCCAGGTAGGAGAGGGAGAGAATGAAATTTTCGTCCTCAAAATTTTCAGCAAAATCACTCTGATACTCTCGGAAAAATATTGTAATCTCATCAGCGAGCTCTGCAATACGTGTCAGCATTTTTCTGCGGGAGACCCATCGCACTTCAGTGTGGAAGAGATGCACCCGATTTTCACTTCCCATCTCCTCACAAAATAACTTGAACACTCTGTGGTGTAAAGCACGTCCCCGGATGTAATATATAACTTTAACACAGCTAGACAGAACTTCTTTGAAATGAGAAGGCAATGTCTTTACTGCCAAAGCATGGCGATGGAGTACATAGTGCTTCGTAATGATATCTGGTACCCTCTCCTTCATTGGAGCAGCAAATCCAGACTTATTCCCCAGCATGGCTGGGGCACCATCTGTGCAGACTGCTCCTACCTTCTCCCACTTGATCTGATGCTTCTGAAAGAATTCGTCCAAGAGTCGGAATACATCTGCTGCTTTAGTCGTTGTCTGCAAAGCCAAAAAGAAGAGGAATTCATCTTTAATCTCGCCATCTTTGATGTAACGGGTATAAACAATCAGTTGACTTAGGTTGGAAACATTAGTTGATTTATCTAACTGCAGACTACTGCAGGTAGGACTTGCTTGAATCTCCTCTACAATTTGGTCCAAGATGTCGCAACTCCTATCTTCAACTCTTCCTCCAATGACATTATTGGACAAAGGCACATCCCTCATCTTCTTGGCTGCCTCTGTTCCCAAAATTAACTTAACCATTCAAATGGTGCATGGCTTAATCAAATTTTCTGGAACTGAATGCGAAGCCTTGACCCTAATGCACTGGTATGCCACTTCATATGAAGCTTGTAGAAGGGGTTTCTGCACTGGCTTGAATCCAAGTTGGGGTAGTGTACCTTTCTTTTCATATCTAGCCTTCTTCGCCTGCAAGGCCTAGAGAGACTGTTCATGTTCTGTGGTTGGATGCTTCAACTGGTGGTCTCGGAGTCTAGCAGGCTTCAAATTTTAGTTGCAAATGATAAAATGGCAAGTCATACACTGTGCCCGGTCTGGTCCTCCCTTAT
>NC_090731.1:108023336-108050836 GCF_036898095.1 Palaemon carinicauda | reverse complement strand
GTTCGCTTCCAAGCTAGTCAGACGAGGTGTAATTTAATTTTTATATTTCCTTGGTTAAATTTTAAGATTATGTATATTTCCATTACCGTTTTGACTTTATTTGGCTATATATTTTTACTGAAACTGGTACCAAGATGACCGAGTTATTAATTAAATCACGAAAATATGTTAGAAAGTCCATTACTGAAATTTACAATAAGAAGGATCAATTTTCATCGTACAGTGATATTGAACGTTCTACACTGAAACTGATGCTTGAAGAGCATTTCACGAAATTATCTGACTTAGATTCTAAAATACAAAATTCAAAGTTTTCTACTGACTGTGATGATGCTGCTTTGGAAGTTGAGCTTGATGCATGTGAACAGTACAAAACTAAAATTCAAGAGAGCATCTCTACTTTACAAAATTTACCTCGGGTTCGGCATATGCCTATAGATAATCAGTCACATCAGTCCTTGTTAAAGAGTCCTCATGCTCCTTTACCAACCTTCAATAGTACTGAAGGCGAAGATCTTGGGAAGTTTTTTTTTTTTGTAGAATTTTAACAAACCCTTTCAAAGTTTAAGTTCCCAGAATATGATAAGTTATTGTTATTAAAACAACAGGTAAAGGGAAGAGCTCTCACATTAATTAACACTTTGGATGTTCAAAGTCAGAGTTATGCTGATGCAAAAGCTTTGCTACAGAAAGCTTTAGGCTCAAGAGAAATTCAAATTTTTAATACCATAAAGCAAATCTCTTCAATAAAACTTTCAGATGATGATGATCCTTTTGAATATATTGGGAAAGTAAGCAATTTAGTAGAAAGCGTTAAGACCTTAAATATTGATGTTGACATGTTTCTTCAGTTCCTCTTCTGGAATGGCTTAAATGAGAAATTCAAGTGTCATATGACTGCCATAAATAACAAAATTAGGCCATCTCTTGCAGCGATTAGGGATAATTTCTTTATGCTAGTGAGAGATATTTACAAGGTAAAAAAGGTTAGAAAGTAGAGAAACAAAAGTCTGACCCTACTAGCTTGGCTGCCAAGGTTTCTTTTGACTCTAAAGTAGGTAAATGCAGCATTTGCAGTAAATTAGGCAAAGATCCAAGCCATTTTTTTTGAGTAGATGTCCTATCTTTGTATCTAGCAAAGATAAAAGAAAAAAATTGGAGGAACTAGGTGCTTGCTCAAAGTGTGGCTATCCTAGTCACATATTATCAGAATGCAGATTCAGATTTAATTCCAGATGTAAAAGCTGCAAAGGCTGGCTTATGTCATTTTTTGTGTCCCAATGAAAAAGGTGCTACCAGTATTAAAGAAAATCCAAATTCCGAAAAGAAAAATTAAAGTAAAGTCAGTAACACTACAGATAGAGTTAGAAACTCTGAGAGTGGTAATGGAGATGTAGTTGGTAGTTCAAGCAGTAGTGTTGCTGCTATAACTGAAGTTTTAAATTGTGAGGTTGAGGGATATACAATTTTGCCAACTTTTAATATTCCAATTAAAAGTATCAATCTTAGGATCCTTAAAGACACTGGATGTCAAGCAAATTACATTGAAGAAAATTTGGCTCAAGATTTAAATTTGAAAGATGTAAATAATTCAGTTTCTTTAATCATTAATGGTATTAATTCCTCTAATAGTTATAAGACTAAACAAGTTGAAATTGAGTTGCCAATTGGTAGCAATAGTTACATTGTATATGTATTTTGTCTTCCCTCAATTGATGTTTCATTGCAGTTACCTGGGCTAAATGAAGTAGTCAGTGGGTTTGTTGCAAAGGAATACAAGCTGGCAGATCAGGAATTGTTAAATTCTACAGATAGGATAGACAATATTAAATTTATATTAGGATCAGAGTCCTTGCATTGTATCCCTGAAAAGGATATAGTATTTGAGAAATCAAATGACTCCATATATTCTGATACATGCTTGGGTATATTACTAAAGGGAGACATAAATAAATTAAAGAGCAATTTAAGATTCTTGAAGCCTTGTTCTTCCATGAAGTCGAATGTGCAACATATGTTAAAAGCTGTCAATTTACTTCCAACAGGAACCAAAGCGAGCGTTTCAGTAGAATCTTCAGCTTTAAATGAATTGGAGACTTCTAATACATATGAGTTGTTTGATGATGATGGTCAGATAATAGAATCTGAGTTGAATAGGGCTACAAATGAATGCTTAGAACTATCTTGTAAATATTATGTTGGGGAAGACAGAGGTAAATTTCATGAAGATAATGTAGAACTGAATGACAGGCTTATAGAGTATGCTTTAGAAGAAACTCATAGGACTGTTGATGGAAGATTATTTATGCCACTGTTATGGAACCCAAAAGTTAGTCATTTACTAGGCCGCAACTACAAATTAGCCAAATCAGTGTTGAAAACCCTTACATCTAAACTAGAAAAATGACCTGATAAGTTAGCCTTAGTAAGTGACACTTTAAGACTCGGGAGACATTAGGCATCATAGGAATTGTTAAAGGGCTCACTAAGAATATTTACGATGAAGTTACTGGGGCTAAAGTAATGCTAGGTAAAAGTCGAAGATTTGTCAAGCGTCATGTGACCAGCCTGATTATTTTAATGTCAAGTGACCATTGACAGCATGGCTAAAACTAAGGAAATTCTTTCACAGAAAGACATTTAATCTGTATATGTTATTAGTTAAGTTTGTTTTAAATTTATTTTCCATTGACTTTTCAGATGAAAATTCAATCCCTCCCCTCGGAATGTATAAAATATATATTAAAATATATATTCCTATAATATTTTGTAAAAAGTTTATGGATATTTTGGGTGATTGAGAAATTTTCTTTATGATCGGTGATTACCTTACATGGAGAAACATTCCTTGGAATTGGTAATTATCTCCGTAGTTTACTTTATAATTTCTTTGAATTTGTTTCTTTCAATTTGTTTATTCTAATTTAATTCCGGTTTGTTCAATTAATGTTTGAGGCTTTATTTTTACTATATTACTGTAAATAAAATTTAGCTAATTAACTGACCTCAGCCTTCGTTGTGCAAACCAAAATAAATAGGACTTAAAGATAACTACTAACTACCTAATTTTCTGAATATTCCGAGCCAAACGACTCTGCGAAGTAACCTCGAAGTCACTGTTGGAAGGGAAAATCAGTCCAACACCAACCATCAAGGAGTGATAACTCTCCCTCACCTCACCTTACCTTTAGATATTTTATCGATTTATGTTCTTCGTCGTAGTGCTGGACATTTTCTTCAGGACTCTACAACGATGGGACTCATTGTGTTCAGTGCTATGTATACCAAGTGTAACACCATGAAGAATTAAATTAACTCTACACCTCGTCTGATGAATGTGGAGGCGACCTCAGCGACGGCTATGGAAATATCATATCCATTCTCTATTTCATCCTATGAAGTCATTATAAGGTGGGTCATTGTATTGATTGGCACAATAGTAGAGTCATTTCTTGGTGACTTTTATCATCCTCATGTCAAAAAATAAATAAAGCCTTGAACACAGTAATTGAAAATCGCTCTTGAAACTAGGTTTGTTTATAGGCTACTCTAATTAAAATTATCAATTGTCGACCATAAATTGTTTGTTTATTGAAATCCGGCCTTTCAACATATATTCTAAGTGATGCCTTCATCACATATATTTAATTTGTTAATTAGGTCAAAATATGATTAAAATTGTTGGCTTTTGATTTGCAAGTTTATAAATTAATATTAAATTAAGATTAATTTTGGAGGTTAATTTAAATTTTTAATTTGCCTTTATATATTAACGATTTTTGTTTAGTCAAAAATTATATTTATATTTCATTTAAAGAATTCTATACAAATTCTGGTTTCCAATTTCAATTGGGTAGTTAAAGATTTATCTATCTTTTAGGGCTGGCTCAAGGTGGAGTGGAAAGCCTGGGACAGGAGTACATCTGACAATGCTTCTAGGTTTGCTGACCAGAAGCATTCGCTACTCCAAGTGAACTAGCATCAACTGACAACCAACTACATATTATAAATTTCCTAAAATTATTTAGAATCTACAGATGTCAGTATTCTGTATTGCAAATAAATATTTTTCATAACACGGTGGTTTGTTCTAAGTCACTTTTCTGCTCATATATATATATATATATATATATATATATATATATATATATATATATATATATATATATATATATATATATATATATATATGTATATATATTCAAGTGTATATATATAAAATATATATATATATATATATATATATATATATATATATATATATATATATATATATATATATATATACATACATATATATATATATATATATATATATATATATATATATATATATATATATATATATATATATATATATATATATATATATATATATATATATATATATATATATATATATATATATATATATATATATATATATATATATATATATATTTATATATGTATATGTATATATACACATATATTTATACATTATATATATATATATATATATATATATATATATATATATATATATATATATATATATATAGAAAACACCCCAAAAAATAACACCTCTTCCACAAAAAAAAAATTAAATATTGCATGTATAAATGTACACAATAAAATATAAAATATATCACTTATTTCTTCTTATGACTTCTGCAACTAAAATAGAATACTATAAGTAAAAAAAAAAAAAAATCTAGTATTGCACAACCTCATCAAAAACCTTCCTCTGATTGCGGGCAATACGAGCTTTTTTGTCCGGGGCAAGGGTAGGAATAGCATTCCTTCATCCCTCGACTTTACTTGTCCTGGTTCATAGCACAATTTCGCAACACAACTCACCACCCCCGTTTCGCCATTTTTTTTTTTTGTAATCACTAATACACTTGCTCTTGCAATTATCAACTGGTGGCCATTAGCTGTTTTCCAGAGAAAATCATTCATCTTCCCGCCCTTCTGTTAAAACTTTAAGTATAACGCATTTACATCTACACATTCTGTAGCACTGCCTTCCCTTAAGGCTGAACTTTAATCCCGCAGCCACTTGCCCTTCGGAAACTGCCCCGACCCCAGCAACCAGTAATCATGTAAATACATGAATAATACAGCAGCCGCCTGAGGGATCTCGTTTAACCTATTTAACCTCTGATTTTTTTCAGGTTCACTCACTTTAAGTTGACCATCCTTGTATGGTTTATGCGTAGTTTATTTCCTCCTGGCATGTCGAGGACGACGTATGCCGCTGACTGTATTGAGTTTGAGAAGAATCTTTTTTTAATCAGTGAACGCTGACTCCTGTGTCGATCAGCGATCAAATGGATTTATCTGGTAGGTCAATCCTAACTGCTAATGTTCCTAGCCGACCATTTGGATATATGGGGCATGGGCCAATGACATCTCCCTAGTGCTGCGGGGATGAGGTCGGGGGTACCGATGGAGGTCCCAGTGCCTGCTCTACCACGTCCGTCGTCATCACGCCCATTGCTGCCTTTGCTGCTGCTTCTGACGTCATGCAGGGGGCCATCGATCTCTCTTGTTTCCCCATTCCTCTATTTCATTTTCCTCGGATGTTGGGGGTGGGAGATGTGCGTGGGCTACAGCCCGCCCACCCTTGTAGTTTTTTGCTGGGCTTTCTCGAGAAAGAGGACCGTAGGAATGACAAGTGTAACAGCGGGGGGATCCTTGGGTGGGCACTCAACTCGTTGGTTCCACTCTTCCCCACACTGCCAGCAGCTTAAGACTTATCTCACCTGCTGACTGCGTACTCCCCTCTCCCGCTTTGGGGTTCAGTGAGTGCCTCGCATGCTACCAACTTCTCAGAATCGGGGCAGTTATTTTCTGTCATTTTTTCTTCTGGCAAACTGTCTAAAATGTTTTGTGTCACGCTCACTACCTATGCCAACGAGTGATTGTTATTAAACAAATACCCACATACATATGGATTTACTAATCTGCGAATATGTTTATGGGCAATTGCTTTTTTTATCACCTTCTGATAGATTGGCACTCCAGGTAGCAAACAAATCACAATCGCGAAAAATGCAAGTTGCGGGGGTGAGGTCGGGGGTACTGATGGAGGTCCCAGTGCCTACTCTACCACGTCCGTCGTCATCACTCTTATTACTACCTTTACTGCTGCTTCTGATGTCATGCGGGAGGCCATCTATCTCCCTCGTCTCCCTATTCCACTGTTTGCTTTACCTCGGATGTTGGGCAGGCGGTGGTGTGCGTGTGTCTCAGCCTGCCCGCCCTCGTAGTTTTTTGCTGGGCCTTCTTGAGATAGAGGACCGTAAGCCTGACAAATGAAATAGCATGGGGATCCTTGGGTGGGGCACTCAACTTGTTGGTGCCACTCTCCCTCACACTGCCAGCATCTTAAGACTCCTCTCACCTGCTGACTGCGTTCTCCCCTCTCCCGCTTTGGGGGACGGTGAATGCCTCACAGGGCTGCCAACTTCTCAGAATCAGGGCAGTTACTCTGTAATTTTTTTCATCTGGCAAACTGTCTAAAATGTATTGTATCGCGCTCACTACGTCTGCTAACGAGCTATTGTCACTGAAAAAATTACCACATAGATATGGGTTTACTAATTTTCTATCACCTTCTGGGAGATTGGCTCTCCAGTTAGCAAACAAATCACAATCGTGAAAAATGCGAGTTCCATATATATATATATATATATATATATATATATATATATATATATATATATATATATATATATATATATATATATATATATATATATATATATATGTATATATATATATATATATATATATATATATATATATATATATATATATATATATATATATATATATATATATATATATATATATATATATATATATATATATATATACAGTATATATGTTGATGTGGCGGCTCTTAGCGAGACCAGACTACCCGAAGAGGGTAACATCAGGGAAGCTGGAACAGGCTACACCATCTTCTGGAAAGGCAAGGCCCTAGAGGAGCCTCGCATCCACGGTGTCGGCTTCGCCATCCGTTCCCAGCTAGTTCAGCAGCACAACCTCGCTCCCAAGGCCATCAGTGAGCGCCTGATGACTGTCCGCATCCCCATCACGCGGGACAGACACCTCACCCTGACCTCTGTCTACGCCCCGACTATGACCTCAACCGATGATGACAAAGCTGCCTTCTACACCCAGCTCGACCGCACCATCCAGGCAGTGCCCGCCAATGACACGCTCGTTGTGCTTGGCGACTTTAATGCCCGAGTAGGCAAAGACCATCGCCTGTAGGAGGGAATCATCGGCCGCCATGGCATTGGAAATTGCAACGCCAATGGCCAACTCCTACTGGGTCTGTGTGCAGAACACCAACTTGTGGTAACCAACACCATCTTCCAGTTACCAAAACGACAAAAGACCACATGGAGACACCCACGGTCTAAACACTGGCACAACCTGGACTACGTCCTGACCAGAGCCAGAGACCGAGGAGACGTCCGCATCACCCGATCCATGCCCGGAGCGGATGACTGCTGGACGTACCACAGACTCCTCATCTCCCGACTCTCCATGACGACCCTACGACCACCCAGAAGGGCAACTGACAGCGTACCACACCAACGCTTTGATTTTAGTAAGCTCCGCAACCCAAAAGTGGCACAGAGCTACAAGGAGGCCTGCGAACAACACCTCGCAGACCCCGTGGGTCAGGCCACTGTTGAGCACTACTGGACCACCCTCAGAAACGCCATGGCCCGTGCCGCGGAGGAAACACTAGGCTACACCACCAAGAAACGGCAGGATTGGTTTCATGAGAATGATGCTACCATCTCTCTTCTCATTGAAACCAAACGACAAGCACGCCTGACTTTTGAAAACCAACCAACAGCAGCTAACAAATGTGCCCAGAAGGTGGCTGAAGCTGGTTGCCAAAGAGGGATCCGTGAAGCCCAGAACACCTGGTGGCAAAGAAAAGCTGCAGAAATACAGAGTTTCGCTGACCAACGTGACGTGCGCAGCTTCTATGCAGCAACAAAGGAAATATTCGGTCCTACACGGTCATCAGTGGGCAACCTGAAGGACGCGGATGGGGCCACGACCATCACCGACAGCGAGGGCATCCTGGCCAGGTGGAGGTCTCACTTTGAGAACCTCCTCAATGACCTAGCAGACACCCCAGACGATCTCCTGCGAATGACCCCGCAGCATCCCATCCGTCACTGGATGGCACTACCACCCTCCATCCATGACTTCAACAAGGCCCTGCAGTGCATGAAGCCCGGCAAAGCCCAAGGGCCAGACAACATCCCGTTGGAGCTCCTCACTCACGGTGGCCCCGGTTTGAGGAACCGTTTGATGCTCCTTATACTGAAAATATGGGAGACCAAGACCCTCCCCAGTGACTTCCGCGATGCAAACATCGTTACCATCTTCAAGAAGGGAGACAGGGAGAACTGTAACAACTACCGGGGAATATCACTACTAAGCATCGCGATAAGATTTTCGCTTGGATTCTCCTTGACCGCCTCCTTATTCTCGCAGAAGACGTCCTGCCAGAGTCCTAGTGTGGCTTCCGACCTTCCCGCGGGACCATAGACATGATCTTCTGTGCGCGACAACTACAAGAGAAGAGCCTCGAACAACAACAGTCCATAATGTTCATCTTCTGGGATTTGAAAAGGCCTTCGACAAAGTACCTCGACCTGCCATGTGGGCTGTCCTCAAAAGATATGGCTGCCCACCCGATTTTGTTAAGCTGGTGCGTGCCCTCCATGACGGAATGGTTGGGAGAGTCTTCCACCAGAACTCTCTTTCAGACCCATTCCCCATCAACGGCGGCCTGAAGCAGGGCTGTGTTCTGGCCCCAACGTGTTTCTCGCTATACACCGCAGCAATGCTCAACGAGAATCCCCCAGACACACCCTCAGTCGACCTACGTTTCCGCGTGGATGGAAGAGCTTTCAACCTCACCAGACTCCGTGCCAGAACCAAGACCACCTTTTGTGCAGTGCGAGAACTGCAGTATGCTGACGACAATGCCACCCCAGGTCAGACGGAAGAGGACCTACAGTCGTTAGCTGATGCATACAACTCTGCCTACGAACGTTTTGGGATGCAAGTCAACACAGATAAAACCAAGACCCTCGTCCAACATCCACCAGGACTGATGCTCCCAAACTTCAATACCACAGTGAGTGACCAACCGTTAGAACAGTTGGACCAGTTCTCCTACCTAGGGAGCGTCCTAACATCAGCTCCCACAAGCAAAATGGACGTGGAGAACAGGATCAGGGCAGCCAACTCCGCCTTTGGCCGACTCATCTGCCGCGTATTTAACAACCACGCACTGACAATGACCACCAAAATAATGGTGTTCAGGGCAATAGTCCTCTCCACGCTCCTGTATGCATGTGAAACATGGACGCTATATAGAAATGATATTAAAAACCTAGAACGCTTCCAACAAATGAAACTGAGGCAGATCTTGAAAATCCCCTGGGAGAGCCACACCACCAACATTGAAGTCTTAGAACGTGCCTCGCTGACCAGCGTGGAGGCCACCATCACCCACCACCGCCTCCGCTGGATAGGACACGTGCATAGGATGGATCCATCTAGGCTCCCAAAGAAAATATTCTACGGAGAACTGATCCAGGGCACCAGACCACGAGGAGCCCCGAAAATGGGCTATAAAGATCAACTAAAGCGCACCCTGGCTCTAACTGACATCGATCCTTCCTCATGGGAAGAAACAGCCAGGGACAGGAAAACCTGGATGATTACAGTACACCATGGCACCGTGGACTTCGAGGAGAGGAGGAGATAAAAGGAGGAGGCTAGGAGGAGAAGGAGAGAGCGATTAGAACAGCCCCGCCCACCACCTACCCTCCCTTGTGAACACTGTACGCGACTCTTCCACCACAGACTAGGACTTAACAGCCACATCAGACATAAGCACCCACCCCATAGATAGGAGGCTGATGGCTAACGACAGAACCCAATACTCGGACACGAGTGGGCGCCGATGACGATATACATATATATATATATATATATATATATATATATATATATATATATATATGTATATGTATATGTATATGTATATGTATATGTATATGTATATGTATATGTATATGTATATGTATATGTATATATATATATATATATATATATATATATATATATATATATATATATATATATATATATATATATATATATATATATATATATATATATATATATATATATATATATATATATGTATATATATATATATATATATATATATATATATATATATATATATATATATATATATATATATATATATATATATATATATATATATATATACAGTATATATGTTGATGTGGCGGCTCTTAGCGAGACCAGACTACCCGAAGAGGGTAACATCAGGGAAGCTGGAACAGGCTACACCATCTTCTGGAAAGGCAAGGCCCTAGAGGAGCCTCGCATCCACGGTGTCGGCTTCGCCATCCGTTCCCAGCTAGTGCAGCAGCACAACCTCGCTCCCAAGGCCATCAGTGAGCGCCTGATGACTGTCCGCATCCCCATCACGCGGGACAGACACCTCACCCTGACCTCTGTCTACGCCCCGACTATGACCTCAACCGATGATGACAAAGCTGCCTTCTACACCCAGCTCGACCGCACCATCCAGGCAGTGCCCGCCAATGACACGCTCGTTGTGCTTGGCGACTTTAATGCCCGAGTAGGCAAAGACCATCGCCTGTAGGAGGGAATCATCGGCCGCCATGGCATTGGAAATTGCAACGCCAATGGCCAACTCCTACTGGGTCTGTGTGCAGAACACCAACTTGTGGTAACCAACACCATCTTCCAGTTACCAAAACGACAAAAGACCACATGGAGACACCCACGGTCTAAACACTGGCACAACCTGGACTACGTCCTGACCAGAGCCAGAGACCAAGGAGACGTCCGCATCACCCGATCCATGCCCGGAGCGGATGACTGCTGGACGTACCACAGACTCCTCATCTCCCGACTCTCCATGACGACCCTACGACCACCCAGAAGGGCACCTGACAGCGTACCACACCAACGCTTTGATTTTAGTAAGCTCCGCAACCCAAAAGTGGCACAGAGCTACAAGGAGGCCTGCGAACAACACCTCGCAGACCCCGTGGGTCAGGCCACTGTTGAGCACTACTGGACCACCCTCAGAAACGCCATGGCCCGTGCCGCGGAGGAAACACTAGGCTACACCACCAAGAAACGGCAGGATTGGTTTCATGAGAATGATGCTACCATCTCTCTTCTCATTGAAACCAAACGACATGCACGCCTGACTTTTGAAAACCAACCAACAGCAGCTAACAAATGTGCCCAGAAGGTGGCTGAAGCTGGTTGCCAAAGAGGGATCCGTGAAGCCCAGAACACCTGGTGGCAAAGAAAAGCTGCAGAAATACAGAGTTTCGCTGACCAACGTGACGTGCGCAGCTTCTATGCAGCAACAAAGGAAATATTCGGTCCTACACGGTCATCAGTGGGCAACCTGAAGGACGCGGATGGGGCCACGACCATCACCGACAGCGAGGGCATCCTGGCCAGGTGGAGGTCTCACTTTGAGAACCTCCTCAATGACCTAGCAGACACCCCAGACGATCTCCTGCGAATGACCCCGCAGCATCCCATCCGTCACTGGATGGCACTACCACCCTCCATCCATGACTTCAACAAGGCCCTGCAGTGCATGAAGCCCGGCAAAGCCCAAGGGCCAGACAACATCCCGTTGGAGCTCCTCACTCACGGTGGCCCCGGTTTGAGGAACCGTTTGATGCTCCTTATACTGAAAATATGGGAGACCAAGACCCTCCCCAGTGACTTCCGCGATGCAAACATCGTTACCATCTTCAAGAAGGGAGACAGGGAGAACTGTAACAACTACCGGGGAATATCACTACTAAGCATCGCGATAAGATTTTCGCTTGGATTCTCCTTGACCGCCTCCTTATTCTCGCAGAAGACGTCCTGCCAGAGTCCTAGTGTGGCTTCCGACCTTCCCGCGGGACCATAGACATGATCTTCTGTGCGCGACAACTACAAGAGAAGAGCCTCGAACAACAACAGTCCATAATGTTCATCTTCTGGGATTTGAAAAGGCCTTCGACAAAGTACCTCGACCTGCCATGTGGGCTGTCCTCAAAAGATATGGCTGCCCACCCGATTTTGTTAAGCTGGTGCGTGCCCTCCATGACGGAATGGTTGGGAGAGTCTTCCACCAGAACTCTCTTTCAGACCCATTCCCCATCAACGGCGGCCTGAAGCAGGGCTGTGTTCTGGCCCCAACGTGTTTCTCGCTATACACCGCAGCAATGCTCAACGAGAATCCCCCAGACACACCCTCAGTCGACCTACGTTTCCGCGTGGATGGAAGAGCTTTCAACCTCACCAGACTCCGTGCCAGAACCAAGACCACCTTTTGTGCAGTGCGAGAACTGCAGTATGCTGACGACAATGCCACCCCAGGTCAGACGGAAGAGGACCTACAGTCGTTAGCTGATGCATACAACTCTGCCTACGAACGTTTTGGGATGCAAGTCAACACAGATAAAACCAAGACCCTCGTCCAACATCCACCAGGACTGATGCTCCCAAACTTCAATACCACAGTGAATGACCAACCGTTAGAACAGTTGGACCAGTTCTCCTACCTAGGGAGCATCCTAACATCAGCTCCCACAAGCAAAATGGACGTGGAGAACAGGATCAGGGCAGCCAACTCCGCCTTTGGCCGACTCATCTGCCGCGTATTTAACAACCACGCACTGACAATGACCACCAAAATAATGGTGTTCAGGGCAATAGTCCTCTCCACGCTCCTGTATGCATGTGAAACATGGACGCTATATAGAAATGATATTAAAAACCTAGAACGCTTCCAACAAATGAAACTGAGGCAGATCTTGAAAATCCCCTGGGAGAGCCACACCACCAACATTGAAGTCTTAGAACGTGCCTCGCTGACCAGCGTGGAGGCCACCATCACCCACCACCGCCTCCGCTGGATAGGACACGTGCATAGGATGGATCCATCTAGGCTCCCAGAGAAAATATTCTACGGAGAACTGATCCAGGGCACCAGACCACGAGGAGCCCCGAAAATGGGCTATAAAGATCAACTAAAGCGCACCCTGGCTCTAACTGACATCGATCCTTCCTCATGGGAAGAAACAGCCAGGGACAGGAAAACCTGGATGATTACAGTACACCATGGCACCGTGGACTTCGTGGAGAGGAGGAGATAAAATGAGGAGGCTAGGAGGAGAAGGAGAGAGCGATTAGAACAGCCCCGCCCACCACCTACTCTCCCTTGTGAACACTGTCCGCGACTCTTCCACCACAGACTAGGACTTAACAGCCACATCAGACATAAGCACCCACCCCATAGATAGGAGGCTGATGGCTAACGACAGAACCCAATACTCGGACACGAGTGGGCGCCGACGACGATATACATATATATATATATATATATATATATATATATATATATATATATATATATATATATATATGTATATGTATATGTATATGTATATGTATATGTATATGTATATGTATATGTATATTTATATATATATATATATATATATATATATATATATATATATATATATATATATATGTATATGTATATGTATATGTATATGTATATGTATATGTATATGTATATGTATATGTATATATATATATATATATATATATATATATATATATATATATATATATATATATATATATATATATATATATATATATATATATATATATATATATATATATATATATATATATATATATATATATATATATATATATATATATATATATATATACAGTATATATGTTGATGTGGCGGCTCTTAGCGAGACCAGACTACCCGAAGAGGGTAACATCAGGGAAGCTGGAACAGGCTACACCATCTTCTGGAAAGGCAAGGCCCTAGAGGAGCCTCGCATCCACGGTGTCGGCTTCGCCATCCGTTCCCAGCTAGTGCAGCAGCACAACCTCGCTCCCAAGGCCATCAGTGAGCGCCTGATGACTGTCCGCATCCCCATCACGCGGGACAGACACCTCACCCTGACCTCTGTCTACGCCCCGACTATGACCTCAACCGATGATGACAAAGCTGCCTTCTACACCCAGCTCGACCGCACCATCCAGGCAGTGCCCGCCAATGACACGCTCGTTGTGCTTGGCGACTTTAATGCCCGAGTAGGCAAAGACCATCGCCTGTAGGAGGGAATCATCGGCCGCCATGGCATTGGAAATTGCAACGCCAATGGCCAACTCCTACTGGGTCTGTGTGCAGAACACCAACTTGTGGTAACCAACACCATCTTCCAGTTACCAAAACGACAAAAGACCACATGGAGACACCCACGGTCTAAACACTGGCACAACCTGGACTACGTCCTGACCAGAGCCAGAGACCGAGGAGACGTCCGCATCACCCGATCCATGCCCGGAGCGGATGACTGCTGGACGTACCACAGACTCCTCATCTCCCGACTCTCCATGACGACCCTACGACCACCCAGAAGGGCACCTGACAGCGTACCACACCAACGCTTTGATTTTAGTAAGCTCCGCAACCCAAAAGTGGCACAGAGCTACAAGGAGGCCTGCGAACAACACCTCGCAGACCCCGTGGGTCAGGCCACTGTTGAGCACTACTGGACCACCCTCAGAAACGCCATGGCCCGTGCCGCGGAGGAAACACTAGGCTACACCACCAAGAAACGGCAGGATTGGTTTCATGAGAATGATGCTACCATCTCTCTTCTCATTGAAACCAAACGACAAGCACGCCTGACTTTTGAAAACCAACCAACAGCAGCTAACAAATGTGCCCAGAAGGTGGCTGAAGCTGGTTGCCAAAGAGGGATCCGTGAAGCCCAGAACACCTGGTGGCAAAGAAAAGCTGCAGAAATACAGAGTTTCGCTAACCAACGTGACGTGCGCAGCTTCTATGCAGCAACAAAGGAAATATTCGGTCCTACACGGTCATCAGTGGGCAACCTGAAGGACGCGGATGGGGCCACGACCATCACCGACAGCGAGGGCATCCTGGCCAGGTGGAGGTCTCACTTTGAGAACCTCCTCAATGACCTAGCAGACACCCCAGACGATCTCCTGCGAATGACCCCGCAGCATCCCATCCGTCACTGGATGGCACTACCACCCTCCATCCATGACTTCAACAAGGCCCTGCAGTGCATGAAGCCCGGCAAAGCCCAAGGGCCAGACAACATCCCGTTGGAGCTCCTCACTCACGGTGGCCCCGGTTTGAGGAACCGTTTGATGCTCCTTATACTGAAAATATGGGAGACCAAGACCCTCCCCAGTGACTTCCGCGATGCAAACATCGTTACCATCTTCAAGAAGGGAGACAGGGAGAACTGTAACAACTACCGGGGAATATCACTACTAAGCATCGCGATAAGATTTTCGCTTGGATTCTCCTTGACCGCCTCCTTATTCTCGCAGAAGACGTCCTGCCAGAGTCCTAGTGTGGCTTCCGACCTTCCCGCGGGACCATAGACATGATCTTCTGTGCGCGACAACTACAAGAGAAGAGCCTCGAACAACAACAGTCCATAATGTTCATCTTCTGGGATTTGAAAAGGCCTTCGACAAAGTACCTCGACCTGCCATGTGGGCTGTCCTCAAAAGATATGGCTGCCCACCCGATTTTGTTAAGCTGGTGCGTGCCCTCCATGACGGAATGGTTGGGAGAGTCTTCCACCAGAACTCTCTTTCAGACCCATTCCCCATCAACGGCGGCCTGAAGCAGGGCTGTGTTCTGGCCCCAACGTGTTTCTCGCTATACACCGCAGCAATGCTCAACGAGAATCCCCCAGACACACCCTCAGTCGACCTACGTTTCCGCGTGGATGGAAGAGCTTTCAACCTCACCAGACTCCGTGCCAGAACCAAGACCACCTTTTGTGCAGTGCGAGAACTGCAGTATGCTGACGACAATGCCACCCCAGGTCAGACGGAAGAGGACCTACAGTCGTTAGCTGATGCATACAACTCTGCCTACGAACGTTTTGGGATGCAAGTCAACACAGATAAAACCAAGACCCTCGTCCAACATCCACCAGGACTGATGCTCCCAAACTTCAATACCACAGGGAATGACCAACCGTTAGAACAGTTGGACCAGTTCTCCTACCTAGGGAGCATCCTAACATCAGCTCCCACAAGCAAAATGGACGTGGAGAACAGGATCAGGGCAGCCAACTCCGCCTTTGGCCGACTCATCTGCCGCGTATTTAACAACCACGCACTGACAATGACCACCAAAATAATGGTGTTCAGGGCAATAGTCCTCTCCACGCTCCTGTATGCATGTGAAACATGGACGCTATATAGAAATGATATTAAAAACCTAGAACGCTTCCAACAAATGAAACTGAGGCAGATCTTGAAAATCCCCTAGGAGAGCCACACCACCAACATTGAAGTCTTAGAACGTGCCTCGCTGACCAGCGTGGAGGCCACCATCACCCACCACCGCCTCCGCTGGATAGGACACGTGCATAGGATGGATCCATCTAGGCTCCCAGAGAAAATATTCTACGGAGAACTGATCCAGGGCACCAGACCACGAGGAGCCCCGAAAATGGGCTATAAAGATCAACTAAAGCGCACCCTGGCTCTAACTGACATCGATCCTTCCTCATGGGAAGAAACAGCTAGGGACAGGAAAACCTGGATGATTACAGTACACCATGGCACCGTGGACTTCGTGGAGAGGAGGAGATAAAATGAGGAGGCTAGGAGGAGAAGGAGAGAGCGATTAGAACAGCCCCGCCCACCACCTACTCTCCCTTGTGAACACTGTCCGCGACTCTTCCACCACAGACTAGGACTTAACAGCCACATCAGACATAAGCACCCACCCCATAGATAGGAGGCTGATGGCTAACGACAGAACCCAATACTCGGACACGAGTGGGCGCCGACGACGATATACATATATATATATATATATATATATATATATATATATATATATATATATATATATATATATATATATATATATGTATATGTATATGTATATGTATATGTATATGTATATGTATATATATATATATATATATATATATATATATATATATATATATATATATATATATATATATATATATATATATATATATATATATATATATATATATATATATATATATATATATATATATATATATATATATATATATATATATATATATATATATATATATATATATAAATACAGTATATATGTTGATGTGGCGGCTCTTAGCGAGACCAGACTACCCGAAGAGGGTAACATCAGGGAAGCTGGAACAGGCTACACCATCTTCTGGAAAGGCAAGGCCCTAGAGGAGCCTCGCATCCACGGTGTCGGCTTCGCCATCCGTTCCCAGCTAGTGCAGCAGCACAACCTCGCTCCCAAGGCCATCAGTGAGCGCCTGATGACTGTCCGCATCCCCATCACGCGGGACAGACACCTCACCCTGACCTCTGTCTACGCCCCGACTATGACCTCAACCGATGATGACAAAGCTGCCTTCTACACCCAGCTCAACCGCACCATCCAGGCAGTGCCCGCCAATGACACGCTCGTTGTGCTTGGCGACTTTAATGCCCGAGTAGGCAAAGACCATCGCCTGTAGGAGGGAATCATCGGCCGCCATGGCATTGGAAATTGCAACGCCAATGGCCAACTCCTACTGGGTCTGTGTGCAGAACACCAACTTGTGGTAACCAACACCATCTTCCAGTTACCAAAACGACAAAAGACCACATGGAGACACCCACGGTCTAAACACTGGCACAACCTGGACTACGTCCTGACCAGAGCCAGAGACCGAGGAGACGTCCGCATCACCCGATCCATGCCCGGAGCGGATGACTGCTGGACGTACCAAAGACTCCTCATCTCCCGACTCTCCATGACGACCCTACGACCACCCAGAAGGGCACCTGACAGCGTACCACACCAACGCTTTGATTTTAGTAAGCTCCGCAACCCAAAAGTGGCACAGAGCTACAAGGAGGCCTGCGAACAACACCTCGCAGACCCCGTGGGTCAGGCCACTGTTGAGCACTACTGGACCACCCTCAGAAACGCCATGGCCCGTGCCGCGGAGGAAACACTAGGCTACACCACCAAGAAACGGCAGGATTGGTTTCATGAGAATGATGCTACCATCTCTCTTCTCATTGAAACCAAACGACAAGCACGACTGACTTTTGAAAACCAACCAACAGCAGCTAACAAATGTGCCCAGAAGGTGGCTGAAGCTGGTTGCCAAAGAGGGATCCGTGAAGCCCAGAACACCTGGTGGCAAAGAAAAGCTGCAGAAATACAGAGTTTCGCTGACCAACGTGACGTGCGCAGCTTCTATGCAGCAACAAAGGAAATATTCGGTCCTACACGGTCATCAGTGGGCAACCTGAAGGACGCGGATGGGGCCACGACCATCACCGACAGCGAGGGCATCCTGGCCAGGTGGAGGTCTCACTTTGAGAACCTCCTCAATGACCTAGCAGACACCCCAGACGATCTCCTGCGAATGACCCCGCAGCATCCCATCCGTCACTGGATGGCACTACCACCCTCCATCCATGACTTCAACAAGGCCCTGCAGTGCATGAAGCCCGGCAAAGCCCAAGGGCCAGACAACATCCCGTTGGAGCTCCTCACTCACGGTGGCCCCGGTTTGAGGAACCGTTTGATGCTCCTTATACTGAAAATATGGGAGACCAAGACCCTCCCCAGTGACTTCCGCGATGCAAACATCGTTACCATCTTCAAGAAGGGAGACAGGGAGAACTGTAACAACTACCGGGGAATATCACTACTAAGCATCGCGATAAGATTTTCGCTTGGATTCTCCTTGACCGCCTCCTTATTCTCGCAGAAGACGTCCTGCCAGAGTCCTAGTGTGGCTTCCGACCTTCCCGCGGGACCATAGACATGATCTTCTGTGCGCGACAACTACAAGAGAAGAGCCTCGAACAACAACAGTCCATAATGTTCATCTTCTGGGATTTGAAAAGGCCTTCGACAAAGTACCTCGACCTGCCATGTGGGCTGTCCTCAAAAGATATGGCTGCCCACCCAATTTTGTTAAGCTGGTGCGTGCCCTCCATGACGGAATGGTTGGGAGAGTCTTCCACCAGAACTCTCTTTCAGACCCATTCCCCATCAACGGCGGCCTGAAGCAGGGCTGTGTTCTGGCCCCAACGTGTTTCTCGCTATACACCGCAGCAATGCTCAACGAGAATCCCCCAGACACACCCTCAGTCGACCTACGTTTCCGCATGGATGGAAGAGCTTTCAACCTCACCAGACTCCGTGCCAGAACCAAGACCACCTTTTGTGCAGTGCGAGAACTGCAGTATGCTGACGACAATGCCACCCCAGGTCAGACGGCAGAGGACCTACAGTCGTTAGCTGATGCATACAACTCTGCCTACGAACGTTTTGGGATGCAGGTCAACACAGATAAAACCAAGACCCTCGTCCAACATCCACCAGGACTGATGCTCCCAAACTTCAATACCACAGTGAATGACCAACCGTTAGAACAGTTGGACCAGTTCTCCTACCTAGGGAGCATCCTAACATCAGCTCCCACAAGCAAAATGGACGTGGAGAACAGGATCAGGGCAGCCAACTCCGCCTTTGGCCGACTCATCTGCCGCGTATTTAACAACCACGCACTGACAATGACCACCAAAATAATGGTGTTCAGGGCAATAGTCCTCTCCACGCTCCTGTATGCATGTGAAACATGGACGCTATATAGAAATGATATTAAAAACCTAGAATGCTTCCAACAAATGAAACTGAGGCAGATCTTGAAAATCCCCTGGGAGAGCCACACCACCAACATTGAAGTCTTAGAACGTGCCTCGCTGACCAGCGTGGAGGCCACCATCACCCACCACCGCCTCCGCTGGATAGGACACGTGCATAGGATGGATCCATCTAGGCTCCCAGAGAAAATATTCTACGGAGAACTGATCCAGGGCACCAGACCACGAGGAGCCCCGAAAATGGGCTATAAAGATCAACTAAAGCGCACCCTGGCTCTAACTGACATCGATCCTTCCTCATGGGAAGAAACAGCCAGGGACAGGAAAACCTGGATGATTACAGTACACCATGGCACCGTGGACTTCGAGGAGAGGAGGAGATAAAATGAGGAGGCTAGGAGGAGAAGGAGAGAGCGATTAGAACAGCCCCGCCCACCACCTACTCTCCCTTGTGAACACTGTCCGCGACTCTTCCACCACAGACTAGGACTTAACAGCCACATCAGACATAAGCACCCACCCCATAGATAGGAGGCTGATGGCTAACGACAGAACCCAATACTCGGACACGAGTGGGCGCCGACGACGATATACATATATATATATATATAGATATATATATATATATATATATATATATATATATATATATATATATATATATATATATATATATGTATATGTATATGTATATGTATATGTATATGTATATGTATATATATATATATATATATATATATATATATATATATATATATATATATATATATATATATATATATATATATATATATATATATATAACAGTGAAAAGTAGCCCAGTGATGAGAGGAGATAAATAAATGAATAAATTACGTTAAAAAATTACATTATTAGTAAATAATATCTTAAGATTGGCAACAACATTAGAATAGATTTGTCATATATGAACTATGAAGAAATTCTTATGTCAGCCTTTTCAACATGAAAACCTTCGGTGTAAGTTTTTACATCTTTAGTTATACTAAATCAGTTTTCCTTATTAGGAACATCATTCCAGAATCTAGCCACAAAAGGAATAAACCTTCTAGAAAACTGCAATGAGCCTTATGCGTTAAAAGCCTAAAATAAGAATAAGGAATATGAAATTTGATGAACTGTAAGCTTTTGTCCAAAGAATTGAGATGGCATTTAGAAACTGTAAATCATAAGGGAGAACAATGTTCAAAACCATGCATATTCATCGGAATCAATTAATCACCGAAAATCTTAAAAGTCTTTCTCAATATGTAATTTTTTTTTTCTTGTTTGCAGTTTGAAGTTGAAACAGTCCAAATCTTTCTAAAAAATTAATTTCAAAAGAGTGATATCCGGGTAAACTACACCCAACTGCTTGCGTTTGTAAACAAGGGCCCCACGAATAACAAGATCACAGGACCGGCTTCAATTAAAATCAAACATATGATTCTCATTATCACTGTCAAGATATTTTCTAAGCATTAGAGATTATAGGAAAAGCAGCATTTGTTCCAAGGCTTTTACAACAGCAAAATTTCAAACTAGGTAAAAGATGGCTAGGTTTAGCCTTTATATTAAAGGGCGTAGAAGTGGGGCGTTGGGTGGGGTACGGGGCTATAGCAGTCCATAGAAATTAATCCATTACAATTGGGTACCTCTCAATCTAACTCCACCTACTCCCTTGACCTCATTAGTAACCCCTTATCTAACTCCATCCCATCCTTTAAACTTATTGGATAGGCACCCTCTCTCTCTCTCTCTCTCTCTCTCTCTCTCTCTCTCTCTCTCTCTCTCTCTCTCTCTCTCTCTCTCTCTCTCTAACTTAACCTATCAAAACCTCACTAAGTGACTAAAATAGTACCTAACTACGAGTCTAACAATCAACCTTAAAATAGTTTATTATGGGAATAAATAAAGTTGTTATTATTATTATTATCATTATTATTATTATTATTATTATTATTATTATTATTATTATTATTATTATTATTATTATTATTATTATACATAAAGCATCATCTAAAGAGAGGATTTCAAACATATTTGAAGAAATTAAGACTTATCTACTTTTCGCCAGTTACGTTATCTCCCTACGATATAACCACACCTCAACCAATAGGCATAAATGCAGTTTTGTGACGGGCTGAGAGAGGCTGTGACTAAGAAGGAAGGATGAAAGCAACTGAGTAACTTTATTACAGAACATCCGTTTATATATACATAAACTCCAGGCAAAAAGAAAATAAAAACATAACAGGCAATTTCATTTTCAACCTACAACCGATGCTGTTAACAGTTGACGGTGAGAGAAACAGACATGTTATTTCAGGTCCCTATCAGTGCGAGGGGAGAGCGAAGATACAAAGCATACAATATACAAATAAAAAGAAATGTCGTTACTATGTACGATCATGTAACACACGCTTGGTACATGACTCCCCCCCTAAAAATGACATACTGTACATTTTAAATAGGGCGCCCTGATCTAGAGAGGCAAACTGTAGGCAGGTCATCTAGTAGAAGATAAGCAGGTTTTAGACGGTCAATGGAGACCCAGCCTTTTTTGCCACGAATGTTTAGTAGGAATGCTTTCAGCGGGACATCAAAGCTGCTTTGAAGGTCCGATAAAAACGTTCAACCATTCCATTGGCAGTGGGGTTGTAGGCAGTTGTCTGATGTAGAGTGATGCCCAGAAGATTCGCTAATGATGTCCTCTTGCAATTCATCCTAAGAATAAGGCGGACGTGGCAGTTTCCATGGGAATGGCTTCAGGCCAATGAGTGGAGCGGCTGATGACGGTAAACAGGTAACAATGTCCTTGTAATTTGGGTAGGGGGCCTACAACATCGACGTGAATGTGGGCGAAACAACACTGAGGTTGAGGAAAGGTGCCCACTCCTGGATCCGTGTGTCGATGTACTTTGGAAGTTTGGCAAGAAGTACAGGCGCGGACCCAATCCTTAGCATCCTTAGAAATGTTGTACCAAATGAACTTCGTCTTCAGCAGCTGTGCAGTAGAACGGCACGAGGGCCGTGAATGAAATCAAACACCAATTGGAGCATGGCAGCAGGAATCCAAGATCGCGGTCTACCAGTACTGACGTCATAGAGGAGGGTGGTGTTTGAGTCATCGAGGGGGATGTCTTCCCAATGGAGGGATGTGCAGGATGTCCTACATGTTTGATACTCTGGATCCTGTCGTTGGGCTTCAGACAAGGCGTTGTAATCTCATCCCAGTTGAACGTCAGCCAACATGTTTCTTAACAGGGCATCGGTAATGGGATTCATTTTCCCAGGGATGTGTTGAAGGGTGCAATTGTATTCAGTCATGGCGGAGAGATGTCGGCGTTGACGGGCAGACCAGGGGTCAGACTGTCGAGTGAAGGTGTGCACTAGAGGCATATGGTCTGTGTGAATGACGAAGGGGGTACCTTCTAAGAAATGGCGAAAGTAACGGACAGCCAAGTGCACCGCCAGCAATTCGCGATCGAAGGTAGAATAAACTGATTCTGCCTTGGACAGTTTTCTGCTGAAAAAGGCCAATGGGCTGGCGAGCCGTTGACCACCTCTTCGAGTACTGGACCAATAGCGACATCGCTGCCATCGGTGGAGAGAAGGAGAAGGGCATGTGGGATGGGAAAAGGGAGAGCTGCAGCGGTTGATAGGGCCTTCTTTGCATTGCAAAAGACCGCTTGTTGAAGGGGACCCCACTTCAGGTCTTTTGGCTTGCCCATGAGGGAGGCGTAGAGGGGAGCAGGAGTGGCGGCAATGGCTGGCAGAAAACCGCGATAACAGTTGATCATGCCCAAGAATTCCTGCAGAGCTTTGAAGGTCGAGGGCGTGAGGAGGTTCTAAACGGCTACTGCCTTCTCAGGGAGAGGATGGACTCTTCAGGAGTGATGCGGGGCCCTAAGAACGACTCTTTGATGGCGCCAAAGGCACACTTGTTGTACCGGACTACAAGGCCCTTTTGTTGCAGGCGGTCGAGCAGAATGCGCAGGTGTCGGAGGTGTTCCTCTTTTGAGGAAGAGAACTCAAGTATGTCGTCCACATAACATACACAGAAAGGGAGGTTCCCTAAGATGCCATCCATGAGACGTTGAAACGTGGCCCCAGCATTACGAAGCCCAAACCAGAAGTAACTGAAGGTGTATGTACCAAACGGAGTGGTGATGGCGGTCTTAGGGAGGTCTTCTGGATTCATAAGCACCTGATAATACCCCTTCAGGAGGTCGAGCGTGAAGAAAACCTTCGCTTTGTGCATGTAGGAGGTCACGTCGGCGATGTTTGGGAGGGGGTAGTGATCTGGTTCTGTTTGCATGTTCAGGCGCCTGTAATCTCTGCATGGACAAAGGAAGCTGTCTTTCTTCAGAACGATGTGTAAGGGTGACCACCTTGGGCTGGAGGCCATTTGACAAAGGCCCACTTCCTCCATTTCGGCAAACGTCTGTTTGGCGGCTGCCAATCATTCCGGTGCCAGACGTCTGAATTTTGCGAAGACTGGGGGTCCCGTCGTTTTAATATGTTGATAAATACTGTGCTTGACAGGAGCCGCGGGCGTTTGGCGAAGTTTTGGACGGAAAACTTCCAGGTACGACGTAAGGAGGTGGGCGTTGGCGTCCATGAGTGTGTGGAGATCGAGGTTGGAGGGGGCGGGTTGAAGAGGTGTCATCAAGTACGAGTCTGCGTTGACCAATCGTCAGTAGGTGACATCGACCAGAAGGGGGAAATGAGAGGGGAAATCCTCACCGAGGTTTGTCAATGTGACGTCAGCAACGAAAAACTTCCAATTAAATTTACCGTTTCCAAACGGTAATGTGAGGTTCTCGTAACCGCATGCTGGTATCGCAGATCCGTTAGCAGCTACCAGGCGGACGTCAGCAAATATAGACAGACTACGTCATGTCCTGAAGAATTCCCTTGGCAAAAGAGAACGACAAGCACCCATGTCCACCAAGTATCGCACGCCCGTTCCTGCATCATGTAAAAAGAAAATATTAGAAACACGATAGGCCACCGCCACGAGTGATGGCCTACCTACACGTTTTTTGACCACTGACAATCCTTGGCACATTTCTTCGCGGCTTCCCTGAATCTGTAGTGGTAGTAGGAAAACTGCGGCTGATGGGCGGCAGTAAGTGGCTGTAGAAGTCGTTGGTTGGGGCGTGAGCGAGTGGTGGGTGAGGGGTGGCTTTGTCGCCGCTCCGGCATGTCTCGGGGTAGGCTTGTATGTCCTACGGCATTCGCATCAATTTCATTTGACGTGGTGTCCTCTTTGTCAGGAGTGGAGGCGTTGATGGAGGTCTTGAAGGTTGTGAATTGGCTGTCCATAAGGGCGTCGGCTTTGGTCATCAAGTCCTTTATGGGTAAACTATTTCCATTGGGTATGGCAGCGCGTAAAGTTTCGGGTAAACGGCGTATCCAAAAGGCACAAAGTAGGTTTACCTGACGAGGAGAGCCATCTGCAGCAGGTTGTAGGCAAGTGATACTGGTCATTTCCCTGAGGGTGAGCGAAGCCCTTTGGTCCCCCAACGGTTGATGAGAGAGCTGAAAAAGCTTTGCTATACAGGCGGCTGGCGACGGTAAGTACTGCTACAGAAGGTATGTTTTGAGGGCGTCGTATGCTATTGGGGTGTCTCCTTGTTCACAAAGCCAGTCGGATATTTCTGGAAAGGTGTCCTCTGGTATCGCCGCGAGAAAATAATCTGCTTTGGTGGTTGAGGGAGTCACGCCCTTGATACGGAACTGGACTTCTGCGCGCTGAAACCAAGTAAACACCTCTCCGCTTTCGAACGACGAAAGTTTCAATGGGGAGGCGCCAACTTCCATGGAGTCGCCATAGTACCAATGACGGGGGGAGGGGGCCGGGGTGTGAAGGCGAGAGGAGCAAGTCGACTTCCAGGGTCACCAATGTGATGGGCCGAGAGAGACTGTGACTAAGAAGGCAGGGTGAAAGCAACTGAGTAACTTTATTACAGACCATCCGTTTATATATACATAAACTTCAGGCAAATAGGACATAAAAAAATAACAGGCAATTTCGTGTTCAACCGGTGCTATTAACAGTTAATGGTGAGAAAAATAGACATGTTATTTCAGGTCCCTATCAGTACGAGGGAAGAGCGAAGATACAAAGCATAATACATACAAAAAAAAGAAATGTTGTTACTACGTCCGATCATGTAACACACGGTTGGTACATTTTCCCCGACCCAAACGACTAAACGTCTATATGTCAACTTTATCGTGATTATTATAATACGCCTCGCCTCGACACTTTATCTCATATTTGATAACTAACACAGAAACTTTATTTTCAAAAAGATAAACTATATTTCTAAAAAATACGAAGCAATTTCCCTGTTTTCCACTAATACACGTCTATGTGACATCTTTCTCAGAATTATGACAAGAGGCCTGCGCCTGTTACTTTTTCTCATAATAGAAAAACTATATTGTTAATTAAATCTGAAGTAGTTTCTCCATTCCGCACTACTAAACGTCCATGTGTCATCTTTCTCGTGATTATGATTATACGCCTCGGCTTGATACTTTATTTCATAATAGAAAAACTATATGGTTGATAAAATCAGAAGCGGTTTCCCCGTCCTGCATGAATAAATGTCTGTGTCATCTTTCTCATGATTATAACAAGACTTCTCGCCCCGATACTTTATCTCCGAGTAGATAGAATAGCCACAATACTTCATCTCATTATAAATAAACTATATGGTTATTAAATCAGAAGCAGTTTCCTCGTTCCACACTACCAAACGTCCTCGTGATTTTTTACTCGGAATTATGGCAAGACACCTCGGGTTGATACTTTATTTCATAATTGATAAAGTAGCCACGATAATTTATCTAAAAAAAAAAAAATATAATGTTAATGAAATGAGTAGTAGTTTCCCCGTTCTGCACTACTGAACGTCTACATGTCATTTTTTCATGATTATGATAATATGCCTTAGGCAGATACTTTATCTCATAATAGAAAAAACTATGTGGTTAATAAAATCAGAAGCAGTTTTCAGCGTCCTGCAGGACCAAAGGTCTATGTGCCATCTTTCTCATGATTATGATAAGACTTCTTGTCCTGATACTATACATCATAATTCATAAACTAGTCACGATACATTATCTCATAATGAGAAAACCATATTGTTAATAAAATAAGAAACAATTTTCCTCTTCCGCAGTACCAAACGTCTATGTGACTCCTTTATCAGAATTATGATAAGAGACATTAGCCTGACACTATATCTTAAAATAGACAGAGTAGCCTTGATACTTTATCTCACAACAGATTATCTACTGTATATTGCTAATCAAATAAGTAGTTTACCTGTTCCTCATTAATTTACGTCCATGTGTCATCTATCTCGTGATTATGATAATAATGCTTTATATCATAATAGAAAAACTATGTTATTAATAAAATCAGAAGCAATTTCCACGTCCTGCATGACTAAAGGTCTGTGTCATCTTTCTCATGATTTTAACAAGACTTCTTGCCCTGATACCTCATATTATAGTAGATAGACTAGCCATAATACTTTATCTCACAATAGATAAACTAGCCACAATACCTTATCTCATATCAAATAACCTATATGGTTAATAAAATCAGAAGCAGTTTCCTCATTCCT
>NC_090731.1:107995836-108018336 GCF_036898095.1 Palaemon carinicauda | reverse complement strand
GCAATGCGTGATTTTTTTTTTGTGTGTGTGTGTGTGTGGAAGATTCCTGTGCTATTTTAGAATTCCTCTTAAATATGTGAATTTGAGTAAGTCAGTTCATGATCAAAGCATCTGCGAAGTTAAAGTTAGTGGAATTCAATCAAAGGAATTTCCAGTGAACAGCGAATTACTCAAAGGGAATGTGTGGTCAAATATATTGTTTATCCTACTCATAGATTCTATAATGTGTAGAACAGTGGGAGATGGTGGAGAAGGACTAGACTGCATTGGTAATAGGAAATTATCTGACCTAGCATATGCTGATTACGCTGTCATTAGCAGAACTCCCCAGGATTTGCAATGCTTGCTCACCGGAATGAATGAAATATCACATGAGGTTGGGCTCGAGATAAATAGAAGAAAGACAGAGATTTGAGAACGGAATATGGAATGGAAGATGAAATATCACTGGAAGGAGAAAAGCATAATAAGATAGAATCATTCAAGTGTTTAGGAGCCTTGGACTCCAGTTTAGCTTCTTAAGAATTATAATTTTGTTCAAGACTGAAAAAAAACATATTAGATAGGAAACCAAATCGCCTGAAATTACATATAAAAATCAGACTATATTTCAGTTGAGTAAGATCGGTATTACTGTATGGACATAATTCATAGTAGGGCAATTAAACAATTTTCAACAGGTTCAGTAGATTTGAGAACATAGCTCTCAGAAGGATACCAGGGGTTAAATGGCAGGACAGGATTAGAAATTAAATCATAAGAGAGATTACTTCAGTGCCATATGTGGATGAGATGGTTTTGGCATGCTCTTTATATTCCCTAAGAGAGATTAGTCCACTAAACGTTTAACTGGGCTACATAAAGCACTAGAAAAGTTAGACGACTCAGGCCTACATAGATGCGGACTATGAAGCATGAAGTAAAGGGATATGATGAATGGAGAAGTATTGAAATAGAAGTTGAAAATAAAGAGGACTGACGATATTTAACAGAGCCCGTTGCGTCAACAGGCATAGGAGGAGATGATGATCAATAAGAAAATAACTAATGTGTAGGTTTAGAATTCACATACGAATTTTAATTGGATTTGTAGGAATGCTTCTAATGTTATTCTTGTAAGGTTCCTGGAGGTCATCATATCTCTTATTAATCCTGTCTTCACTTTTATCCAATCTTTAGAGGTATCAATTTTCATCCTCCTTTCATTGTTGAGAGAGATTGTCTGATGGGCCGTCTGCTATGGTATGAAACAAATAACTCATTACACTAATAACGTCACCGTAAGGAATGTGACGGGCCGATAGAGGGTTGTGAACTCAAAGGCAGGATGCAACAACTGAGTTATATTGTTATAGAACACTCTCCTTTATATACAAAACCTCAAGGCAACAGGACATAACAAGTTAACAAGACGGACAATGTTACAGAGGACACAGCAGACATGAATTTTCATGTTCGTTTAGTGCGAGGAAAGAGCGAAGATACAAGCATAATATATGCAAAAGGAATTATTTACAATAATGTGACACACGGTTGGTACATGGCTCCTCCCCCTAAAAATGACATACTGTACATGTTAAATAGGGCGCCCTGATCTGGAGAGGCGAACTGTAGGCGGGTCATCTGGCAGAAGATAAGCAGGTTTTAGACGATCAATGGAGACCCAGTCTTCTTTGCCCCAAATGTTTAGTAGGAATGCTTTCGGACTGCGTCGGATCACAAGGAAAGGGCCAATATAAGGGGGCGTTAGTGGTAGCTTGCTAGTTTCGTTGCGCAGGAAGACGTGCGTTGCAGAGTGCAAGTCCGTTGGTATGTGATGCTTCGCTGGGGGCTTGTAAGTCTGGCGGCACGGAGTAAATTTTCCCACGACGTGACATATGGGCTAGAGATCGTCGGAGGAGGTCGTAGAAGGAAAAAATTCGGCAGGGACGACCAACCGGTCGCCATACACCATTTCAGCTGCCGAGACGTCGAGGGCGTCTTTAGGAGTGGTCCTTAGTCCCAGGAGGACCCAGGGAAGCTGAGTAAACCAGTTGCAATCCTTGCAGCGGGACATCAAAGCTGCTTTGAGGGTGCGATGAAAACGTTCAACCATTCTATTGGCAGTGGGGTTGTAGGCCGTTGTCTGATGTAGGGTGATGCCCAGGAGATTCGCTAATGACGTCCACAATTGAGAGGTGAAAGTGGTTCCCCTGTCAGAAGTAATATGGTCAGGGATACCGAATCTTGAAATCCATCCAGAGAGTAAGGCAGATGTACATGAGGCGGACGTTGCAGTTTCCATGGGAATGGCTTCAGGCCAACGAGTGGAGCGGTCGATGACGGTAAACAGGTAACGATGTCCTTGTGATGTGGGTAGGGGGCCTACAACGTCGACGTGAATGTGTGCGAAACGACGCTGAGGTTGAGGAAAGGTACCCACTCCTGAATCCGTGTGTCGATGTACTTTGGAAGTTTGGCAAGAAGTACAGGCGCGGACCCAATCCTTAGCATCCTTAGAAATGCCGTGCCAAATGAACTTCGCCTTCAGCAGCTGTGCAGTAGAACGGCACGAGGGATGTGAAAGGCTGTGAATGAAATCGAACACCTGTCGGCGCATGGGAGCAGGAATCCAAGGTCGCGGTCTACCAGTACTGACGCCACAGAGGAGGGTGGTGTTGGAGTCTTCGAGGGGAAAGTCTTCCCAACGGAGGGACGTGCAGGGTGTCCTACAAGCTTGATACTCTGAATCCTGTCGTTGGGCTTCAGCCAGAGCGTTGTAATCCAATCCCAGTTGAACGGCAGCCAACGTGTTTCTTGACAGGGCATCGGCAACGGGATTCATTTTCCCAGGGACGTATTGGAGGGTGCAATTGTATTCAGCCATGGCAGAGAGATGTCGGCGTTGACGGGCGGACCAGGCGTCAGACTGTCGAGTGAAGGCGTGCACCAGAGGCATGTGGTCTGTGCGAATGACGAAGGGCGTACCTTCTACGAAGTGGCGAAAGTGACGGACAGCCAAGTGCACCGCCAGCAATTCTCGATCGAAGGTAGAGTAACCCGATTCTGCCTTGGACAGTTTTCTGCTGAAGAAGCCCAATGGGCGGGGCGAGCCTTTGACCACCTGCTCGAGTACTGCACCAATAGCGATGTCGCTGGCATCGGTGGAGAGAAGGAGAGGGGCATGTGGGATAGGAAAAGTGAGAGCCGCAGCAGTTGATAGGGCTTTCTTTGCATTGCACTTCAGGTCCTTTGGCTTGCCCTTGAGGGAGGCGTAGAGGGGAGCAATAGTGGCGGCAATGGCTGGCAGAAAACGGTGATAATAGATGATCATGCCCAAGAATTCCTGCAAAGCTTTGACGGTCGAGGGCGCGGGGAAGTTCTGAACGGCTGCTACCTTCTCAGGGAGGGGATGGACTCCTTCAGGAGTGATACGCTGCTCTAAGAACGACACTTCGTTGGCGCCAAAGGTACACTTGTCGTACCGGACTACAAGGCCGTTTTGTTGCAGGCGGTCGAGCACGATGCGCAGGTGACGGAGGTGTTCCTCTTTTGAGGAGGAGAACACAAGTATGTCGTCCACATAACATACACAGAAAGGGAGGTCCCCTAAGATGCCATCCATGAGACGTTGAAACGTTGCCCCAGCATTACGAAGGCCAAAACAGGAGTAATTGAATGTGTATGTACCAAACGGAGTGGTGATGGCGGTCTTGGGGATGTCTTCTGGGTTCATAGGCACCTGATAATACCCCTTTAGGAGGTCGAGCGTAGAGAAAACCTTCGCTTTGTTCAGGTAGGAGGTCACGTCGGCAATGTTTGGGAGGGGGTAGTGATCCGGTTCTGTTTTGGCTGTTCAGGCGCCTGTAATCCCCGCACGGACGGAGGGAGCCGTCTTTCTTCAGAACGATGTGTAAAGGTGACGACTATGGGCTGGAGGCCTTTTGGCAAAGGCCCATTTCCTCCATTTCGGCGAACGTCTGTTTGGCGGCTGCCAATCGTTCCGGTGCCAGACGTCTGAATTTTGCCAAGACTGGGAGTCCCGTCGTCTTGATATGGTGATAAATACCGTGCTTGGCAGGAACCGTGGGCATTTGGCAAAGTTCTGGACGGAAAACTTCCGGGTACGATGTGAGGAGGTGGGCATAGGCATCCGTGGTTGCGCTGATGTGGAGAGCGAGGTTAGAGGGGGCGGGTTGAAGAGGTGTCGACAAGTACGAGTCTACGTTGACCAATCGTCGGTGGGCGACATCGACCAGAAGGTGGAAATGAGAATCCAATTGAATTTACCGTTTCCGAACGATAATGTGAGGTTCTCGTAACCGAAGGTGGGTATCGCAGATCCGTTGGCAGCTACCAAGCGGACGTCGGCAGATGTAGACAGACTGCGTACCAACCGTGTGTCACACAATTGTACATAATTCCTTTTGCATATATTATGCTGGTATCTTCGCTCTCCCCTCGCACTAAACAAACATGAAAATTCATGTCTGCTGTTTCCTCTGTAACATTGTCTGTCTTGTTAACTTGTTATGTCCTGTTGCCTTGAGGTTTTGTATATAAAGGAGAGTGTTCTATAACAATATAACTCAGTTGATTGCATCCTGCCTTTGAGTTCACAACCCTCTATCGGCCCATCACATTGGTGCCCCGGAGTGACGGGCGATAGAGGGTTGTGAACTCAAAGGCAGGATGCAATCAACTGAGTTATATTGTTATAGAACACTCTCCTTCATATACAAACCCTCAAGGCAACAGGACATAACAAGTTAACAAGACAGACAATGTTACAGAGGAAACAGCAGACATGAATTTTCATGTTCGTTTAGTGCGAGGGAAGAGCGAAGATACAAGCATAATATATGCAAAAGGAATTATGTACAATTGTGTGACACACGGTTAGTACAGGAATGAGCTAATCCCATAAATAATTCATGTCTCTAATTAATAAATGAATAAAAAGGAATATGGAAATTAATTTACTCATCATAGACATAAATAAACTTGCGATAACGTGGGACATCCACTCTCAAGGCTATTTGTAATAATTAGACTTGGGAATGTTCATAATTATCCATCATTTCCATGCATTCTCTATATGTAATGCTCTCTTTTCCACCCAGAGCAATGTCTACTCATCAGGTGAGTGAAAGAATACTTAACTACTAGTGCGACATTCAGGCTTAATGTACTGGTGGAGAATATAGTCTTTATTTTCCAGAAAGTATGTCCTGAAACATAATGACTAACTGAATATATGAAGTAGAAAACATATGACACACACTTATATGATGAATCTGACTGTATGAGTGTCATGAATTTGAAGAATTCAAAGGATTTGTTTCTCTTGAAGCAAGTCAGGAAATGTTTACTGTATATCTCGGGTCTAATACCATAACTATCAAAGAATATTATAAAACATTCAGGTGACTTAGCTACATAAAAGCCTACCCATTGTCCCATGTTAATCGATGTCTGAAGACGTTTCCAACGTATTTGCAATGAAGGTGATAGCTGTCTTCCTGTATGATATCAAGTTTATAACTCCCACAAATATATCTACATAATTCACTAATTTCCCCCCATCTTCCCCTTTAGAGGCCTATCCTTCTCCCTAGTATCCATCAGTCCTAACTCCTCACATCAAAATTAATAATCCTGTCGGCATCAATGGCTGAAATACTTGTAGTTTCCCAAAAAAGCATGATAACATGGGAAGTTGTTACTACTGTATTAACATTTAGAATGATTTATATAGTGGCTAACCTCTTTACTGGTAGAGCTTCTTTTATATACTCATGTACGAAATTTAAATTAAAAATGGCTCTCCCACCCATAAAACTATTCAAGTATATAATATTCTCATGGTCTAAGGCAATTGACTTCGGAGGTTCATATTATACCTGCATAACTCTCTCCGGGAATGCTGCATCAATATTATACATGTATATGGTACTTCCGGTTAATGGTGATATTTATATTATTTATATTTGTAAGGTGGAAGAATATAGGATTTCTTGTATAATCTCCTGAACAATGGCTCATATCAACTAGTGCTAGTGTCATCTTTTCTGGAAGTATGAACGAAAGGGTTCATCTATCATTATTGACGATTCCTTAACCCCAACAATGTACGTCTTATAAAGAGACGTGCTGAATAAGTATTGTATAGGCTTTTATAGTAATGGCTGATTTAATGGATCCATTGTGTTATAATGAGTAGTGACACAATCTATCTATAACTTTGATTACTTTATTGTCAAGTAATTTTAAAGGTCCCTCCTTATTCATGTATGTAACCCAACTATCATTCGCCAACTCTTATCGAATTCTCAGAATGACAGAATCCATTAGACACATATCAATAGTTGCTATATCTAGTAATTGCGGGAAGTAATTGTTAATTCGAAAATGTTATGCTTGGGCTAAATCTCCCAACATTCCCCCTCCTTAAAAGTATCATTAGTGCACTATCCCTTAATCCTGTGCTCCTCACAAAAATCATCATAGAAATATCCAAACCCTGCTATATTGTCGAGTGATTCCGGCTTCACATTCATCACTATTTTCATATTATAAGATATATAATTGTACAAGGGCCATAATAACCCAATCATTTCCTTTTCCAGAAAGGCTGATACGGACTTGAATATTGTATTACTCAACTCATTTACTACTCCTTCATTTTATGCTGCTGTTGAATTGTTCTAGTGATACGAATGAATAATTCTAATGTTATAGACAATAAATCCCTCCATTCGCACAAAATTCTATATACATATCAGATAATACTGTATTAATTCTCACATTGCTGGTGTTTAAGTCTAACCTCTCTTCAGAATTAATTGAACTTTCAATTATTGTCTGCCTGTTAACATTTGTATATTATTCAGATATTCCTGCCATATACGAGGATACTGGAATTTCATTTTCACCGATTGATGTATTCGGTGTCATCCAAGCCATGATGTGAAGTAGAAAATGCTGATTAGCTGCGAAATGAGATTGAAAAAAGGATAGAACCGTATGATGTCCCACGTCTTAATGAATGCAGAAGGTTATACACATCATACTTATAAATTTCCGCCTTTAGTCTTGCGAATTACCTTCAGACTTCTCTGTGTTTGACTTCTTTCTCTTTCCTGAACATTTTAGAAGTATCATCCCTGCTGACTTCACTGCCTTAACTCCCAGCTCTTTTAGGGATTCCTTTAATGGTCTTTCTGTAGTGATCATATCGGTTAGTACCCCCCTACAAAATTCCTTAGCCGAAGGATTAAGAGCCTTGAATATAAACAATTATACCCTTCTAGTCACCCCTGATATAGCTGACTATACACTTCATTCACATCCTCAACTCGGATAAAATATTGAAATATCATCTAGCCCACCCCCTTTTCTTATAGGTCTAGAATGAAAAAGCATTTCAGAATCCCCTTTTGATAGTAGAACGAAAGTTGCCCTCGTGATCTTAAGCATATCTATTCCGGTATATTGCTAATAAGAAGGAAAAAAAAAATTCTGCAGTTTCCTACAATGATTAATTTTCATTTAACGCTAGGTATATGGGTATCTATCATTTTATTTACCTAACACTGATATGGAGGTTGTAATTCAGACTAGAGCTTTCAATGAATCTTATATTACTCCCATTTTGATCCGCAATAATAATAGATATTTTATCCAACACCTTTGTATTTAGAAGCTTATACAATGTGTCATATATACCTCTATTTCCACCGTTATCTGTATGGAAAGTCTAAAATATTAACAAGTCTGCCAACAAAGCAACTCAGTTGTTTCAAATCCGAGTAATTAAACATATAATCAACATCAGAATTTTCAGATGGCAATGTATAGCATGAACCCTCTCTTTTCTCGTTTTCCATCGATTATATATTCTGTATCATCTCTGAAGCACAGCAGATTGGATGTTTCACTGCTGCAAGTTTCATGAATTGCCTATACATCCTCCTTAGTAAATGAATCACCCTTAATATATTGTTTGGTTATTTTTCTTTCTGAGTGCCATCCTATTTGAATGTGGTGCTGCGCTTAATAAATGTTGAATACCTGTTACTAAAATAAATCTTTGGTTTCCTATATAAATCGTCATTTAAAGTCTTAATGAACTTCATATCACCGGCCATGACACTTATATTTGGCCTATATGTGTATGTATGTGCCATCATACTTTCAGCAGTAGATGTATTATTAGCAGGCTAGTACCGTATATGCAACTTAATACGAAACTGTGTATCATTTGACTTTATGGCGTAGAAATGAATTGGATGCATGATAGACACGAGGCCCACTTCATACTCATAATCATCACTCAAAATTATCGGTGAAACAATCCTATTAATGAATGTGATAGGTTTGTTATCAGGATATGCATCCAGACAACCTATATTGGTTGATATATCGTGTGCTCTCCACTGTGTTGATATTTATAACTATATATACTGTATACATACTACGAGGATGGTAATTGAAACTCTATTGTTTTATTCATATTATTTTATTTTTCAAATAAATAGATTGAAGAAATAAATAGAAATGGTAAGGCTTGTAAATAAATTGACAAATAGTGACATTCAACCTGTCCTCTGTCAGCCCCACAGGTATCTCTACTTTCTTCATCAGTCTTAAGAAAACTATTTACAATTTCTAATGTTGTTAATGGCCCCAGAAGATTAGATATAACCATAATCCCATCCAGTTCTTGATTAAAGGTGAATATTCTCGGCAAATAGTAGGCCAGCCACTTTGTATCAATCATTCTCCTTCTGTCAAGGCCTAGCGGGAATAGCACATATCGAACCTAATGAAATTCCCACCGATTCAGCTTATCCATCGAATTTGTTAATGTAATGTAGAACTGATGTAATCTCCGGTTTTTTTTTTTTTTTTTTTTTTTTTTTTTTTTTTTTTTCTGGCAATGTCTGTTCACATGATGTAAATCTAAGGAATACCGAACACTATTCCTCACATTTAGAGTATTTCTAATCGACTTTCCAATGACATACTGAGTTTTTAACGCTGCCATGACTTGATTATCCGCATACAATTCAAGCGGGGACGTGTTCAAGATGGCCGTACTCATCACACTCCTATCCCTTTGACATGCATAACACGCTCCAGATATTATATATCTCGTCCCTACTGCATCTGCATAGGGGTATGCATCCATCAAATCCCCAAAATTTCTAATCTTGTCCTGCCACTTAACTCATACTATCATTCTGAGGGCTTTGTTCTTAAAGAATACATTATTGTCTATCTTACTTGTTTAACCCTGGATAGGTACGGTGGGTCGTTTGCGACCCCGAGCGTCAAAAAAAAACAGGTTTTTCTCATGTGACTCACCCCTGTGACTGAATTTGTGGGTGATCGACCTGCAGGAGGTGTCTCCCCTACACGCTCTAGTAGTGTCCAGATGTGCATTGCTGTAGCTGTACTCCTTCCCCGATTTCTGAGACGCGTCGGGGTCGTTCGCGTCCGAGTTTACCCTTCTGAGGTAGTTTGCATAATTATCAAAGTTATTACGTATTATGAAATTGTCGTAGAATGGTGCAACTTGTATATGTTATCAGTTGTGGAAAGTCTTGGTGGATTGTTTGGCTACCATGTGCATGTTTTTTTTTTTAGTTAAAATGTTGTTCATCACCACGAGGACCATTTTACCGCGAGTGCCCCTTTTTCATTTTTTTTCATTTTTTTGCCAAGTCATTTTTCCGTAAGATATTGCCAAATAGTGTCGTAAAACTTTTGCTTGTTTAGTGTTGGAAAGTGTGTCTAGATGATCTGGCTACCCATGCATGACTTTGTTTTTGTCAGATACGACGTAGTTATTGGTATATTGGGTATTTAACTGCGGTTACCAATTTCTGTTTTTTTTCAATATTTGTAAAAATTACTACGTAGTAAGGAATTGCCGTATATTATTCATTTTTTTTTCATGTTTATGTGTTAGAAAGTGTGCCTTGATGGTTGGGCTAACACGTGCATGTCTTTTTTTTTATCTGAGATGTCGTATATTAGAATGTCGGGCATTTTACCGCGAGTGTCCCTTTTTAATTTTTTTTAATTTTTTTGCCAAGTCATTTTTCCGTAAGATATTGCGAAATAGTGTCGTAAAACTTTTGCCTTTTTAATGTTGGAAAGTGTGTCTAGATGATCTGGCTACCCATGCGTGATTTTGTTTTTGTCAGATACGACGTAGTTATTGGTATATTGGGTATTTAACTGCGGTTGCCAATTTCTGTTTTTTTTCAATATTTGTAAAAATTTACTACGTAGTAAGGAATTGCCGTATATTATTGATTTTTTTTTCATGTTTATGTGTTAGAAAGTGTGCCTTGATGGTTGGGCTAACACGTGCATGTCTTTTTTTTTTATCTGAGATGCCGTATATTAGAATGTTGGGCATTTTTCCGCGAGTGCCCCTTTTTATTTGTTTTGCATTTTTTTTCTTAGTCATGTTACCGTAAGGAATTGGCAAGTAGTGTCGCAAAACTTATATTTTTATAGTGTTGGAAAGTGTTTCTAGATGATCTGGCTACCCATGCCTATTTTTTTTTTTAGCCAGATATGGCGTATATATAAGTATGTGTTCGATTTTCCTGTGATTGCCATTTTTTCGTTTTTTCCCATTTCTTTCAAAATTACTACGTACTAAGGAACTATCACAGAGTAATATTTCATTTATATGTTTATTTGTCGGAAAATATGCCTTGATGGTTTGCCTAGCACGTGGCTGAAATTTTTTTTTTCTGAAATGCCGTATATTAGAATGGCCATTTTTCCACGAGTGCCCCTTTTTATTTGTTTTGCATTTTTTTGCTTAGTCATGTTACCGTAAGGAATTGGCAAGTAGTGTCGCAAAACTTATATTTTTATAGTGTTGGAAAGTGTTTCTAGATGATCTGGCTACCCATGCCTATCTTTTTTTTAGCCAGATATGGCGTATATATAGGTATGTGTTCGATTTTCCGGTGATTGCCATTTTTTCGTTTTTTCCCAATTCTTTCAAAATTACTACGTACTAAGGAACTATCACAGAGTAATGATTCCTCTAGATGTTTATTTGTCGGAAAATTTTGTTTACTTTTTTTTTGATTGAATATCATCAAATTTTTTTAGCTAAAATATTGTTTTACATTTTTTTTTCGATTTTTTTTCCCTTCAAAAAAAATTTTTGGGTCAGAATTTTAATTTTATAGTCATAAAATATCCAGCAACCCACCATACAATTTTTATGCATATCCAATAATAATTAGATTAGTAAATAACACCTTGAAATTGACATACCCTTCCTACATTTCAAGTGGCAGATTAGGGAGTCTGAGTCAGTGTGGTTGGCGGCCATTTTGTGGACATATCCGAAGCGTAAGCTGCCCTATCTATATATATTCTTGTTCCCTATAGAATTTGTGATATTTTGGTATATTTTTACCTGCATAAATATCATATTATATATTAAATATATGTATTTTTTTACGAAATTTCCAAGTACTCAAAAAATTACCTTTAGATATGGCCCCTGATATAAATGTAATTTACAAAATAATGAAGATTTTTTTACATATTTCTATTTTAGGATAACATATGTTTATTCCCTAAAAAAATTAGCCACTTCCTATTTCATTTGGGTACCCAAAAAAATTCATGAAATTTGGACAATTTTTTTTGGCCAAAAAAAGTTACCCTTTTTTTCTCATTTCAGATCTTCACCTCCATGGGTCTGACTTCATCCAAAATACATCAAGATGTGTCCTAAACATTCAAGAATCAATTCCTAAAAGGATTTGTGTATATATGTATAAACTTTTTTTTTATGAATTTTTATGTCAGGTCTTTTTTTTTTTCTACTTAATTTTTTAAAATATTTATAATAAATAGTTTTTTTGCAGATGAGTAGTATTTATCTTTACAGTTGTTTTAAGCATTCATTGAAGTTTTTTTTGGCAAAAGAAAAAAGGAGGTTACTGCAAAAACTGATTTTTCAAGAATTTTTTTTGGCGTCGGGGTCGTTCGCGTCCGAGTATACCCTTAAAGGGGTGTCCGAGGACCGTACCTATCCAGGGTTAAGGTAGTTTGTAGCGCTACGGCCAAGCGTCCCAATTTGCTTATTATCGCTCCGACTGTTATCTTGTATAGAATAAAAACGTTTGGAAATGGTCTACGGATCTTAAATTTGTTGTGTAAGGGGGGGGTCCGGGGGGGCGCAGCCCCCCTGGGTAAGGACACGGCTCTTAGCATAGGTTAGGTGGGTTTTTTAAGTGGGCTTCTCCCGTCGTACTCGTAGGTAAAGAAACTGTTGTGTAAGGGGGGGGGGGGGGGGGGGTTCAGAATATTCCCGTTTTCTACGGGATCTGGCCGTCACCCTAAAAAGGCTCCCTTGTTTACTTTACCTGTTCAATGATCCTATTCTACAATTGAGAGAGAGAGAGAGAGAGAGAGAGAGAGAGAGAGAGAGAGAGAGAGAGAGAGAGAGAGTACACACTCAACACAGATTTGCCTTGCATTAACAAAATATTCTGAAACTGATAGCGATATTTTTCCAGGCTATTGTACACAGCCATTGACCTTTCCTTATGAATGGCATCCCATTTAAAAATTGTTGGTTTCTTAAAGCCTATAATAAAGACCATAATGGGATCGAACCATGGCCCCTTTGAATGAAAGCCATGGATGTTACAAACAATGCCACGAGAGGCTCTAAAAGAAGTTGGAACCTGAGTGCTAACTCTTTTATCAGCAAGTTTTCCCCGACTTCCCGACCTACCAGGTGACAATTGTTTGCTTTTTATTCGAATTACACTTAATGAATAAATATGAATGAAAATCAACACAATATCATGCTCGAATAGAAATATATTTCTATCTCATACCCTAATTCCTTCAAATGAAAAGCTAGTTTGCTACCAACTATTCCATCAGAGGATCTAAAAGAAGTCGGAACCTAAGTACTAAGTGGACTTATTAGAGACTGATATCTCACCAGGTAAATCCAAAAATGCAGCTAGAAATTAGGTTCCTACTTCTTTCAGAGCAGGTCTGTGCAACTTGTGGCCCTAGGACGCATGCGACCGTCAAAATTTTTCAGTGTCACCATTCCCTCCAAAAATGAGTATCGTATAGTGTGGCCCATGGAGTCAACTGGCAAGCAAAAAATTTACTAAACCTTAATTACCTACATTCTTAAAATATCGTTTCGTCAATAGAGAGAGAGAGAGAGAGAGAGAGAGAGAGAGAGAGAGAGAGAGAGAGAGAGAGAGAGAGAGAGAGAGAGGTGCTGTAGCCTTCACCCATAGAGAGTTATACTTGTGTTAGCTAGGTTTGGACTGGATTACAGGAATTTAGTTTGCATTACCCCAGATAGGGCTCCTGCGATTACATAACAAGAGAATGTTATTGTAGTATTATTAAAGGGTAGAATGGAGTCTCCAAATAATAACTCGTCTTCAGTTACTGTCCTGCACTGTACTGCACGAGCAAGCTCTGTGCGCAAAGAAAATAATCAATGTTCTTGTGAAAGCAGTCAACTTCATTAGGTTATAACTTTCGAATTATCGCCAGTGTAAAGAGTTAATGCTAAATACTGAAGCAGAATACTATTATCTGAAGCATTTTATGTAAAGTCAAGTGGCCAAGTAAGGAAGGAATGCTGAAAAGAGTGCATAAATGATGCTCTCCCTAGACATGAAATGTAACTATATCCCTGATATGAATGATAATGAAAGTGTGACTTAAGATTTTTGCTAGATATAACAATCCATCTCAGTCCCCTGAATGTTTTGCGTTAAAGGGAAGATGAACTCATTAATGACCTGTTCTCCCTGATCAATGGGCAGCAGACGAAATTGTGGTTGTGGGAGTCACCAATGAAAAATCAAAACACAGCCACTTACTAACATTAAACATTCATATAACAAGTGATGAGTAGTGTCTGAAATATGACAGGTTGTCAGCTCTACAAAAAGAAAAAAAAAATAAATCGAATCCCATGACCTTTAGAAAATCGTTAGCTATTGGACTGTATTCTTCCGGAATTCATGTGGATGTGAAAATTATTCCAGAAAATATGGAAATGGAAATAATTGAACTTTAATTTGATAATGAGACAAGAAATATGTATGATGGTAGCTCCATATATCAGTTCTACAAACAAGATTTTTCAAATCTTTAATATTTCCAAACTAGCTGGTCATGCAAGCAAGATGATAGTAGTGTTTGGTTGCATGTTTACATGTGAACAACTTTTTTCATAAATGAGCCGTGCCAAGAATACATTTCGGTCTTCACTAACTGATGGACACTCTGAAAGCACCTCATTTGCTGCCACACTAGCCTGATATTGACCCATTGGTCCAACAAATGCAAAGGCAGCAATCCCAATAGATTAAGTTTTCAATTGGTTACATAAAAGTTAGGATATTCCTATCAATTCAAGTAAACACTTATTTTAGCAAGCATATGCCAGCTATATCTAAGTATAGATGCACTCTGAGAAGTATCCATATATTATTCAAATGGGTAACTGGGTGAGAAAACAAGAGTATTTTGTTTAGTTTGGGGATTTTAGGAATCTTAGTTCCTGAGATATTTCGCTTGACATAGGGCGAAGGAGATTTCTTATTTTATTTTATTTTGCAATATTACTTTCACGTGTCCTGTAAAGCCATTTGTTACAACAGAATGTTTGCTTCTAGTTGAAAATGCAAAACTAATTCTGTTGGTGATTTTTCTATTGAAATCCCTATATGCAGTTCTCCGTAACATGAGATTCTTGACCAGTGGTTCTTCTTTTGAAAAAGTTGCACACCTCAGTTTCAGGGCTTCTGGTGCCATGGTTGGTGGCGAACTTGCCTTTCACTTGAAGGGATTAGGGTTCGAATTCAATAAGAGATAGAAATTTATTCTTGATTGAGCAGGATATTGTGTTGATTTTCATCCACATACACATACACACACACACGTATATACATATATATATATATATATATATATATATATATATATATATATATATATATATATATATATATGTATGTATATATATATATATATATATATATATATATATATATATATATATATATATATATATATATATATATATATATATATATATACATGAGTATTATAGACTGCCATGTGAATATTATAGTTTTTTATGCTCCAACAAATGATTCCCCTGAAGAAAGGAAAGAATAATACTATGAAGAACTGCACAGTGTAACAAATAAGATCCATGAGAGACATATTGAAAATGTGATTGAAGACTTCAATGTAAAACTTGGAGGAAATTATCAAGGGGTAGAGAATGTGATGGGTGTCAAGGTTCTTGGCATAGTTTCAAAGGAAAATGGAGCACATTTTAAAGGTTTCTGTTCAGCAAACAGTCTTGTCATTAGAGGTACTGTTTCTCAACACAAGAACATCCACAAGTATACACGAATTTCAGCATATGCCAATTACAAAAATCAGATAGATCACATTGCCATAAATAAAGAGAGAATGACGACGCTAAGAAATGTAAGAAGCTATAGAGGTACAGATATTTGTAGTGATAAACTGCTCCTCAATGCCACACTGAAATTAAAACTGAAAGAACCTAACAGAAAGATGGATAGAATGCCTAGGTTAGATACAACTAACCTTTTAGAAGACGAGCACAGAGAATTACTTACAATTGAGTGTAAGAATCGATTTGCAGTCTAGATACTTTAAAAGACGAAGAACAAACATGGTGTGATATTAAGAACATATATCAGTCAGTTGATCGTGAAGTTTAGGGACACACAGTTACAAGGAAAAGGCCATGGATATCAAATGATACTTGGGATACAATAAAAAGGAGACAGGAGAGAATGGATTTTTTGAAAGCTTTCGAGGAAGTAATAGAAATTTCAAGGTAGAGCACGCTAAGTATTCCAGTATTGACAATGAGGTCAAAAGAAAAGCCCGGAATGACTGGAGAGAATATTTAGATAAAGCTTATGAGGCCGACAAAGCTAAGAATTCAGGAAGTGGTTATTGTGAAAAAATCGCTCATAAAATTATTGATGAAATCTCGACTGAAGCAAAGAAAAGGAGGCATAGAACCATCAAAAAGAGAGATTTCTCTGTTATAGCAACATAATATGAAGAAAGAAAACTTTGGAAGGAACACTTCAGTGAGGTTATGAATAGGACACATGAAGGCAATAATTTAATTGATATACCTGAAGCTGAGGAAGACCTTGATGAGCCCATGAATGAATTAAGTTTGATTGAAGTTGAAGCTAACCTAAAAAAATAAAGAGACGGAAAACCCCGGGACACGACGGAATTACTGCCGAGATGGTACTGGCCCAAAATGAAGTGACTCCGAGACTACTCAATAGATTATTTTGTAGAATGTGGTATGAAGAGGCAAAACCTGATAAATGGAGTTAGGAGTGTTGGTAAAAAAAAAAAAAAGTAGACCTGAGTGATTGCTGAGACATGAACAAGCAGGATTTAGGAAAGGTAGAAGTTGTACTGACCAAATTTTCATTTTCAGAGATGTTGTACAGCAATGCGTAGTATATAGAAATCACCTTTTGGTGGCATTTGTGGTCTATGAAAAGGCCATTGATATTGTGCATCCACCAATTTTGTGGAGATTCCTGCGTTATTATGGAATTCCTCTTAAATATGTAAATTTAATAAAGCCTGTTCATGATCATAACAAGTGTAAAGTTAATGTTAATGGAGTCCTATCAGTTGATTTTCCAGTGAAAAGCGGAGTACTCACAGGGAATTTGTTATCATTTATGTTGTTTATCCTCCTTATGGATTTTGTAATGCATGGAGCAGTCAGAGATGGTGGAGAAGTATTGGACTGGATTGGTGAGAGGAATTCAAAATAACTAGCATATGCTGAGGATGCTTTCCTAGTTAGCAGAACATCACAGGATTTGCTATGCTTGCTTAACAGAATGCATGACATATCACACGAGGTTAGGCTGGAGATAAATAGAAGAAAGATGTTGGGAACGCAGTATGCAGATGAAGAAGAAATATCATAGGAAGGTGAAAGGATTGATGGGGTAGAATCTTTTGAGTAGTTATGAACTATGATCTCTAATACTGGGTCTTCAGAATTGGAGTTTAGTAACAGATTGAAAAAAGCAAATCAGACAATGGCTAGGTTGTGTAAAATTTGGAAATCAAACAGCCAGAAATTACATATAAAAATCAGACTATATATCAGTTTAGTGAAATCAGAGTTACTTTATGGACATGAGTTATTGTATGACAATGAAAGTCTCTAATAATTTTATTAGATTTGAGAACAAAGCCCTTAGAAGGATATTGGGATTTAAATGGAAGCACAGGATTAGAAATGAAACTATAAGAAAGATTACTCAAGTACCATATATGGACGAAATCATGATGAGGGGTAGACGGAGATGGTTTGCGCACGCTCTTCACACTCCCCAAGAAAGATTAGTTCACCAAACGTTCAGCTGGGCTCTACAAGGCACTAGAACAATTGGAAGACCCAGGCCTACATAGCTGATAACGATGAAGTGCAAAGTGGATGATGATGAATGGAGAAGTATTGAATTAAAAGCTCATGAAAGATACGAATGACGAAATCTAACGGAGGCCCTTTGCGTCAATAGGCGTAGGAGATGATGATGATGATGATGATGATGATTATATATATATATATATATATATATAGTAATAGCCCGGTTCTCGGCCATAATTCATTCAGGAATATTGGTCAAAAATTTATTTATTCGAAAACGGAAAAAATCTTTCACATTAACTCGTTCCCAAGCACCAGACAAATGTTCACATTATAAAACTAAATATTGTACTAATATGTTTTAACGTGTATACAAACTATTAAAACTAAATGCTAAAAATAATAACATAATGAATTACATTGTAACCCTTTTTGTAACATCTACTTACCTTTGCAAATGTGATGTGATGGCATACGGGAATGGAGGTGAAGGGATACTGCTTTGAAGGGGAGTCACCTTCGATGAAAGCAGTGGGTAACATTCCTTCAGGAGTTTTTGTGCTCTCTCTCTCTCTCTCTCTCTCTCTCTCTCTCTCTCTCTCTCTCTCTCTCTCTCTCTCTCTCTCTCTGTCTGTCTCTCTCTCTCTCTCTCTCTCTCTCTCTCTCTCTCTCTCTCTCTCTCTCTCTCTCTCTCTGTATATATATATATATATATATATATATATATATATATATATATATATATATATATATATATATATATATATATATATATATATATATATATATATCCTATCGTTTTGGATAATTTTTACCTTTTTTCTGATTCCCCGTTCTTCCTTTCTATTGCTTCTCTCCTGGTGTCCATCAGTTTTCTCCGGATTTGAAAATGACCTCTATTTTACCTTTCTCCGAAATTTGTCACTACGACTGTGGAGGCAGTCTTTGAGATCGAAATGCATCTCAAGTATTTTGTGATTCTTTTCATTCACTTTTGATAATGGATTAAAATTGGTATGAGTCCCTTATGTGAAAGAAATTCATATCTGTTATTTTGCTAGCAGTTTTAAACATCACAACTTGAAGCTATAACCACTTTTTTAATACCAATGTTATTTTTTTGCATTTGCTCTTGTATGTAATTTTGCAACAGATTCACACTTTTATTTGTCAAACACCGTAAACAAATTCTAAGCAGAGATTATCAGAATTACAAATTTATGATGGAAAAAGAAAAAGTGAAGCATAATATTTGGATGGCAAACACTTACAGTTTTAGAGTCACTGTTATACGTCATTTCTATGACATCCAGAGTGTAGTTTTTCCTTTTACCTTTGTCATTAAAGCTTATACTGCCCGTCAATCCTTCAATTTCGATCTGAAATAATTGAAACTCCCAATGAAACAGATATTTAGATATACAGAGTATTATATCAATTATTATATCGATAGAAAATTGCTATAAAATTACAAAGATTTCACTTATATAACTAGTCCACTCTGCTAATTCATATGATTAAACAGAAGAACGTGCCTAAAATCCTGTTATAGACATATCAGTAAAGACTAGATAGTTATTTACACTTGGAAAGGAATCCAATAAAAGGAATTTGGGTTTATATGCAACAGAGCATGCCAAAGAAAATTCAGTTTCAAAGAAATGTGTTAAAAATTGAATGAAACCTAAAAAACAACACGAGCTTATTTCTTTAAATACCAATAGTATGTACTCCATGTCCGGGAGTTTCTACGCAGTTCAGTGCCCAAACACTTATTTAGTATATAGTTGCAGATTTATCTATTTTTTTTTTTATTCTATGCATAACAATTCTTCCGGATGAATACAGTCGACGTTCATCGTCTCACTGATCGCCTAAGAAACAGTCTTACCCCACTCTGACACTTGCACGAATTTGTGGCACGCATTGTCACGAATCGAGTCGTGCCAATGCACAAACTAGTCATAAACTGGCGTGAAGTGTTCGTAAACCCGTCGTGACATCGTGGCATGTCGTGACGACAATTTTGAAATGTTAAAAATTTTGGTCACGACAAAATTTCGTGACCGGGTCGTGAACTATGTGCAAACTGTTCGTGAACTCGTCGTGAACTCGTCGGGACGATGTGGGAGGATGCGAGCCAGTACGTGGCAATGCGTGCCATGCCACGACTGTCACGAACTACTACAAATAGTTTACAAACAGCTCACGTCGAGTTCACGAGTAGTTGACGACATGTTCACGAATATGTGCACGTCACAGCGTGGCTGTGCCTTCCCACTGACATGGTCACGCGTATTTCATGCATTGATGGCACGAGCAGTTCACGACTAGTTTACGCAATTCACGAACAGTTTGTGTATGTCCCGAGCAGTTCACGAACAGTTCACGAACAGTTCACGAACAGTTCACGAGCAGTTCGCGACTGCTGCACGACAGTGGCCCTCGTGTTGGTGTAGGGGTATATATATATATATATATATATATATATATATATATATATATATATATATATATATATATATATATATATATATATATATATATATATATATATATATAAAGAGAGAGAGAGAGAGAGAGAGAGAGAGAGAGAGAGAGACGAGAGAGAGAGAGAGAGAGAGAGAGAGACGAGAGAGAGAGAGAGAGAGAGAGAGCTTCCAGGACACTGTTCGCCTTTCCAGAGCTCACCAGCGTAGAGACAACATGCCTAAGATCAAGCTGACAAAAGGAAGAGAGAGAAGGACAGAAGCCAACAGGCTAGAGGCAGAGACCACTGATAGAGATAATTCTCCTCACTCATCAATATTAAGTCTCGATATCGTGATCCTGGAGACACAGCAGGATCCAATCAAAAGCCAGAGACAGCCATCCAGTGAGGACGAGAGAAAGCAGAAGAAGCGGGTCCGGGTGTCCAAGAAAGAAATCCCTGACTACCGCTGGACAGAAGAGGCGGAGTTTAGGTTGGCTGACCTTGTGAAGGAGAACCACCTGCTGTACGACAGGAAGCACAAGGAGTGGCTCAACATGGCAGCCAAGAACAGCCGATGGGACCGACTTGGAGAGCAGCTGGAGCCTCCTGCCACTAGTGCCCAATGCAAGAGGCATTACGAGAACTTGAGAACCAGGGTGGGGAAGATTATGAAAAAGGAGAAGAAGAGTGGAGCTAGCCAGCCCCAAAGGAGTGCCCGTGACGACCAGATCATGGAGACCTGGTGTTTCCTGATACAACACATCGTCCAGGGAGAGACAGTACCCAGTGAGCTTTTTACTGTTCCAGAGTCAGGTGCAGAGATGGTCAGCGACGGAGACGATGAAGTGAGGTGCACAGGTTTCCACAGCCAAGCATCTACTAGCACCGGGAAGGGCAAGGGCAAGGGGAAGTCGCCCAGCCCACCAACAACACACACAGACACTACAACCGCCGACACCTGGGTGAACCACAAGGACCTCAGTAATGTAGTGCAAGATGTGAGAATCCTAATATCTACATGTAGATTGTATTCTAGTTTCATCCATTGCTTTTGACATGGAATGTGCAATATATTGCATTGAAATGCTGTACTAAATTGTTAAAATGTTTGTATGTTTCAGATCCTCTCCAAAGCAGAATCCTTGACGCCCAGCCACACGTACTCTGGCCAGCACAAGATCGTACATGATTTTACCTGCCTGCTGGAAGGCCACATGCATGCCATCCTGGAGGACTATTGGAATGAATTCCACATAGACTGCCTCAACCTTGTACACCACTACAGGCAGTGGCGTCAGCTCTTTCAGCAGCCACTCAACACCCACTCATGACCTGGCCAGGCCCACAGCAGCATCAACCTTGGCAGCCTCCTCACCAGCAGCAGTTCTGGCATCCACCTCGACCACCAATTTTGCAGGCATCGCCAGAGCAGCAGCAGCATCGTCCAGCCAGTCAGCCATCACCTCTAACCTGGATACCGCCCCAGTCACCACAGTCTTCAGGCCAGTCCTCCTGGCACTGTACCACAGAGTGGCAACCAGGGATGCCACCTGCACCATCAGACACCCTTGTCCAGGCTCCTTCACCAACAGCTTCAGTATCGTCAGACACCCTTTTCCATGCTTGATATGTGCGAAAGAAAAACTCCCTAGAAAGGGAGACAGCAAGTCTGCTAAGCATTATGATATATCATATATAAATGACCCTTGGCCTGGGATAATTAGGCGCAAGGGAACACCGTCCTTGATAGTTTTTGGGAGCCCGTAAAAATATGGCAGTAAAGGGTCATCACTTTGAGCTTTTCTAAGACCTCGATGTCTTTTTTATTATTTCCGATTTTTCTTACGGATTTGAAAAATTATGGAGCAATAGAGTTACGGGGGTCTTTTGTTAGCTTTGCATATGTAGTGACACCGTTTAAGAGCTGTTGAACTTTGTTGACATACGTCTCTTTATAAAGAATAACTATTTTGCCGTCTCTATCCGATTTTGTGATGATGATATCATCGGTTTTGTGTAATGAAAAAATTGCATTATGAGACCTTCTAGGAAGCGGATTTTTACTGTTATTTTGTTCTAATGCATTTAATAAGATTCCTTTTAGACAAATTTCATCTTTTTCAAAATTATTTTTAGAGAAATGTTTATCAAAGGCCACCACATAATCAAAATGACTTTCCCATTCGGATTTCATAGCAAAAGAGATACCTACAGTAGATCCAGAGCTGTTTGCTCATTAACCGTGAGTGGACGGTTCGATTAATTCAAAACGTTAATTTCTAATCCCATATTATTCCATGTACTATTTCGTATGAGTCTTTCTAATTTATTATTTAATCTCTCGGAGTGAGTCTCATTACTATCAATAGCAGCAGTCTTTACATATGAAGAAAGACCTCTGTACAAAACAACATCTAAGCACAGCAAACGAAGAGATATCCGTAAGAAAAATAAAAAATAATAAAAAAGATATCGAGGTCTTAGAAAAGTTCAAAGTTATGAACCATTCATTGCCATATTTTTACGGGCTCCCAAAAGC
>NC_090731.1:107953336-107985836 GCF_036898095.1 Palaemon carinicauda | reverse complement strand
CAACATGCATAATGAACTAATTGAACGACGGTGCCAGAGATTAATATCTAGATCAGGAATAAGAAATTTAATAGACCGTAAGTTTCTGTCCAACAAATTAAGATGAGAATCAGCAGCTGAAGACCAAACAGGAGAACAATACTCAAAACAAGGTAGAATGAAAGAATTAAAACACTTCTTCAGAATAGATTGATCACCGAAAATCTTGAAAGACTTTCTCAATAAGCCTATTTTTTGTGCAATTGAAGAAGACACAGACCTTATATGTTTCTCAAAAGTAAATTTACTGTCGAAAATCACACCTAAAATTTTGAAAGAGTCATACATATTTAAAGAAACATTATCAATACTGAGATCCGGATGTTGAGGAGCCACCGTCCTTGACCTACTTACAATCATACTTTGAGTTTTGTTAGGATTCAACTTCATACCCCATAATTTGCACCATGCACTAATTCTAGCTAAATCTCTATTAAGGGATTCACCAACCCTAGATCTACATTCAGGGGATGGAATTGATGCAAAGAGAGTAGCATCATCTGCATATGCAACAAGCTTGTTTTCTAGGCCAAACCACATGTCATGTGTATATAGTATGAAAAGTAATGGGCCTAGAACACTACCCTGTGGAACACCGGATATCACATTCCTATAATCACTATGGTGCCCATCAACAACAACTCTTTGAGATCTATTACTTAAAAAATCAATAATAATGCTAAGAAACAACCCACCCACTCCCAACTGTTTCAGTTTGAAAACAAGGGCCTCATGATTAACACGGTCAAAGGCAGCACTAAAATCAAGGCCAATCATACGAACTTCCCGACCACAATCAAGGGATTTCTGTACAGCATTGGAGATTGTAAGAAGGGCATCACATGCTCCAAGGCCTTTACGAAAACCAAATTGCAAACTAGGGAATAAATGATTACCTTCAGCAAACCTATTAAGACGTTTTGCCAGAAGACGTTCAAAAACTTTAGATAATATGGGAGTTATGGAAATTGGGCGGTAATCAGTGGGACTTGAGCTACCACAAACACATTTACATAGAGGAGTAACATTACCAATTCTCCAACTAGTGCTAAAAGCTCCTCTTCTTGCTAACTTGCGCAAAATAACAGATAACTTTGGAGCTAAGAAATCTGCTGTCTTTATAAAAAACAAAGGAAAAATACCATTTGGGTCTACACCTCCATAAGCATCAAGGTCCATCAACAGAGCTTTAATCTCACGAGATCGAAAAGCTAAACTAGTTAGTTTAGCCTCAGGAAAACAGGAATGAGGAAGTTCAAGTTTTTCATTACTCTGTTTACTGTCAAAAACATCAGCCAAAAGGGTTGCCTTTTCCTTTGGACAGTGAGTGACTGAGCCATCTGGTTTAAGTAAAGGAGGAACTGTTGCATCTACACCAAAGAGTGCAGATTTAAGGGTAGACCACCATTTATGTTCCTGAGTTGTACCAGAAAGTGTTTCTTTTATGGTTGAATTGTACTCCTTTTCAGTTGAGGCATAAACTCTCTGAGCAAAAGCTCGAAGCTGAGTATAGTTGTTCCAGGTCAAATCTGATCTGTTCCCCTTCCAAAGATGATAGGCCTCCTGTTTCTCCAAATAAGCACGTCTACAATCATCATTGAACCACGGTTTGTCCTTCACTCGATACCTTAGCACACGAGAAGGGATACGCCTATCAATTATGTTGACTAGATTCTCATTCAAAGGGACAACAGGATCTACACTATTATATAATTGTGACCAATTCAAGCAAAAAAAATCATGTAAAATCCCATTCCAGTCTGCTTGGGATTTCATATAAATATAAATATATATATATATATAAATATATATATATATATATATATATATATATATATATATATATGTATATCATTGTTATATACATATATATATATATATATATATATATATATATATATATATATATATATATATATATATATACATATATATATGTATTTATATATATATATATATATATATATATATATATATATATATATATATATATAAATACATATATATATATATATATATATATATATATATATATATATATATATATATATACATATATATATATATATATATATATATATATATATATATATATATATATAATTTTCATACCTTGATTCATGGCCCTACAGTAACACCGATTTCGCTACAATGAGAGATAGGCTGATTTATAATATGTAATTTCAGGTAATATGTTTCCAAATTATACTTAAGCTACCCATTGACTTTTTCAGTGTTTTTTGTATTACATATAGTTTTATCTTACTGAACCTTTCTCCTTCCAATGATATTCCATTGTACATTCTGTTTTATATTTTCTGTCTTTCTCGTTTATATCTCGAGCCGAAGCTCATGTAATATTTCATGCATTTTGGTAAAAAAAAAGCCTTGTAAGTCCTGTAGTATTATGGTTTTAAGAACAACGTCGTCAGCAAACTCTTTATAAGGTAATTCGCTTTTTACCAATTCAGTCCAATCCTTCTCTGCCACCCCCAACTGTTTTATGCTTTAAAAAACCCCAGAGAAGGAAAAAACAAAATTGACGAAACATTCCCTAGGAGTACTCTAGGATTCATTAGAATTCCTTTTCATAGGACTTCATTAACATAACCTTTGCACTTGCTATGCTTATGATCAGACTTAATAAAATTTTCATATTCAAGAGTAACATAATATGTGTCGGTGCACACTATCAAAGTTCTTTTCAGAGCCCACATATATTATAAATAAATAAATAATATATATATATATATATATATATATATATATATATATATATATATATATATATATATATATATATATATATATATATATATACGTTTTTCCACTTAAATAGAAAAAAGATCAAGATTACCTATTACACAGCGAAGAAATCAGACGGGTAATGTATTAGTCAATAGTCGTGTGAGAGTTTGAGTGGTATTCAGTCTTTATAGGAGCAAGGAAGGTATTGTTGCCCCGTCAATATGCTTGAGCTACTAGATTCATGCAAATAACCATTGTGATTGAATGATCCCATCAACTATAAATATTAGAGAGATATCACCTATAAGAGAGTGTAATGATGACAGTAAATATTTTTGTAAGAGTCAGGATACTCTTGAAAAGGCCAGTATCTCACTGTATAAAACTGAAATGTCTGTCCAGGGCTTGGAACATTACTCCCTACCCATGCTTCTCACTCATACATAGGGTGGCCAGATATCCTGCTTTAAGCAGGACAGTACTGTTTTTGACCATTCTCTCCTCTGTCCTATATATGTATATATATATATATATATATATATATATATATATATATATATATATATATATATATATATATATATATATATATATATATGTGTGTGTGTGTGTATATGTAAATACATATACTAATATAGTGAGAACTGATGGTCAAAATAATTAAATTTTTCTATTTTTATTTTTTTATTTGATTAGGCCTGAACCCCGCTGATTACACCAATAATCTTATATAGTGGCTGTTGTTGTTACAGTTTGGAACGTTAGGTAGGGAGTTGGAGCCACAGTTTAGGCTACTGATATTAGACATGTCAAGATATCAGTGACGCTTACCAATATTGTCCCGCGGCACACCTTGCATCAGAGATGTCATTCTGCTGATTGTTGAAGTGAGATTTGGTTGACTATTTCTCGCTTTATTGAATACCCTAAAGAAATGTCAAAAATAAAGTCTACATTTAACCATGAATGGACCAAGGAATTTTTATTTATTTATAAATGCAGAAAAGGTGATTATTATGCAAATTGCAAAGTATGCCATTGTGATATGGATATCGGTGGCACGGGAAAAATTGTCATTGAACGATCTGCTGCCTCATATAAACATAAGATTAACACTCGTAGTGCTGGCACATCATCCATGTTATCATATTTCTGCCCATCTCGATCATCTCAAGATGATAAAATAATGGCTGCAGAATTGTGTAAAGTGTATCATGCTGTGAAGCATCATCAATCATACAGAAGTGTTAATTGTGGAGTAAAAGTTGACAAAGAAATTCATAGTGACTCATTGATAATGAAGCGAGTAATATGTGGGAAAAGTAAAACATGATGTGTGTGAAAATATTCTAGCACCGTATTCTCTAGAAACACATTTGGAGTACATCAAATAACATGGCTTACCCTTTACAATAGCAACTGATGCTTCAAAGAAAAGTGGAACAAAGTGTTTCCCAATACTTTTGAGATACTTTCACTTTGAGAAGTGAGTGCTCCATGTGTTAATCAACTTTTACAGTGATAACAATGAATCATCCGAGGCCATAACAAATCAGCTATTATCTAAACTAGAGACTTCAGGTTTGGATCTGAATAAAGTGTCTGCATACACTGCTGATAATATAAGTGTAAACTATAGAAAAATATAACCGTGCTTATCAGAAAATTAAAATGGCTCAATAGAACGTTATTACTGCAAACTGTCGTACTTATAATTTGCACAATACAACAAAATTTGCTACAGCCAAAATTGATATTGATGTTGAAAATATTTTGCTAAAGTTCACAGCTATTTTAGCATTTCAGCTAAAATAACAGCACAGTTGAAGGAATTCTGGGAATTTGAGGAGGATGAGGTTGCCAATTGCAATCTATTGCGGCATGTTATGACTAGATGGCTTTCTCTCTATCCAGCCTTTAATAGAATACTTGAATGTTGGGAAGTCCTAAAAAAGTTATTTCCAGAGCATAGGTGAAGAGGAGTGCCCTAAAGTACTATGGAAGGGCGTTGGAGATGAAGGAAATACCTGTGAATCCTCTGAGATCTATTTCTTCTTCCTTAGTCAAACTCTTAAATTGTTCTCTGATACAAATGAAAGACTAGAAGCCAAGACATTCAGCATAACTTCAGTATTAAAGTTAACGTCTGAACTGAAAAGCAAACTTGAGAGAAGAGCAAAATTTTTATTTTTAGTTTTATGCTTTTCATTAAAGAAAGGGCATAAGCGACTTACACCAGATCTGTCGACGGAATTTAAAACAGACTACATTGGTTTGAAAGAGCTATAAAGTACTCAAGGGAAAGGTATGACTTCTCTGAAGGTAATTTTCATAACAGAGTGGTAAAATTGAGTTTAACAAGAGCAATGCCTTTTGAAGAATTCTGTGACGCCGGCAGAACTTGTAACATTCAAGAAATAGACATGGATGAATTTCATGAAGAGTATGGGGTTGTGGAGGCAATTATCATTACTCCTGAGATGAAAGATAGCCACAGTGAGGAACGATATCTCAAGCTGTTCAGTAAATATGAAGATGGTGAGTGCTTAGGTTTTCTCTATTCCATGCAGCAATGCTCACACAGAACGGATTTTCTTTATGATGACCTTAGCTTGGAAACATGAGAGAAATCGTCTGCAAATGGACTCGGTCAAAGCACAGCTCCAAATTTGTAACAACTATATAGAAGAATGCCCTACCTACAGAAACTTTTTGGCGAATAGAAACCTCTTAAATTTGGCAAAGAAAGGGGCAAAGTACAAACGTTAGATTGGTAATTCAGTAAATCCTTTATTTAATTTCTGAAAAAATTTTAATTATTTCACCCATGTTATTCTTATTTTAATTATTATCATTAAGTACCAACTTGCTCCATCATTATTAAAATTGAGCATTAATTAATTTCAGTTCTTCATTCTGATACTATTTGACAAATAAGCGCTATATATATATATATATATATATATATATATATATATATATATATATATATATATATATATATATATATATATATATATATATATATATATATATTTGGGCTTAAGCCATGTCGTCCTGATGGAAGTTCCTATAGGGTAGCTTCCTAGGGTATATTACAACTACGGCGATATTCCCAGAGAATTTACCTTAAGGTACCCAGAATTCTAACTCCTGGAGCGAATATCCCTAATGAAAGGGATATCGCGACATATCAGAGGACGTATTCTTGACACGCCACATGACAATCTGCACCCCAAACAGAGATAACACATCGAGGGGTCAATTGGCAAGAAAACGAAAACGGGAAAGAAAAAGGGGGAGCCGCTCCCAAGGCTCCCTCTTCTCCAGTTTCGTAAGCGTGCCTGGTGCCAATCCTGGCGCCATCTGTATTCCTTTTTGCGTAGCTTAACAACTCGGTGTTTTCTCGCAAATCTTGGATTTATTCAGCTTTTCACTTTTCATGGCTTCTCCAACTTCGTCGGCCTCTGATAAGTTGAGTACCATTTCTTTTATGTATAAATGTAGGCTCTTGGTAAATTTTTAAGTGATTAATAGTATTAATCTTTGTTACAAGAGCCGTTGCCTACCGGAGGCGTCATGGACGCTGTCGCTCGCTAGGTATGAGTTTTAGTTAGCCAGAGCGACATTTCCGGTTGTTTTGCTTTAATAAATTTTAGCTATTTAGCGTTACATAGGATTTCCTTTCGTGCTTTTAGTATTATTTTGGCGAAGTATTCGCCAACTCTGGCCTACGCTAGGCCATGTAGCCTAGTCGTTTGGTCCTAGTACTTCCTGCATGATTTTGGTTTTCCGAGTGTTTTAAATTTTATTGAAGCTTTAGGCTGTTTTTTATACATTTAAGATTATGTTGAATATTTCCAAGATAGTATACGAGTGAGTTTCGGTGATTTAGGTAATCGATTCTCTTGGTGCCTAGGCTAAGTTGCTTATGGAGCCTTAGTATACTTTCTCATACTCCCCGGTTGCTTTCTTTTCTTCGGAGAAGGTATGCAATCCCTTTCCCTCTGTTTAAGCCTTGGGCTTATCCCTAAGTGGTTTATCTGAATTAACTTTCGATAAAACTATACTGGGGTGTTACTGTACCTCCCTGTTCCAGTAAGTCTGTTTTCAGAGAGGGACAGAACAACAGAGTTTTTAGTCTGAGTCTGTGTTTGTCTGGCTTGGGGTAGAGTCTCCCTCGCTGGCCTGACACAGACATAGGAGGCTTAGCCTCCTTAGGTCACTACCGAAGGTTTCTGTACGAGATGATTCCTTCTTTTGTGATCTAGCAGACTAGTCCTTGTTGCTGTTTTCGGTGGGAGGATAGGATCCTTTCCCTGGGGGTAGCAACACCTTCCTTGCTTTGGTTCATTGGGAGTTGGCAAGTATTGCTGGCCTCCCTCCTTGGATCTCCCTTAGGCTAAGATGAGTTTTCTTGGCTGCGGGTGATCCTTCACTAAAGCAAGGTTGGTAGGACCCTCTTTTGTCCCTTCCCCCTCTATCTCTGTAATGGCCTAGCCTGTACAGTACTGTACGTCATTCTACATCTGGACCTAGGATAGGTTAGGATGTGGAATTGACTCAGTCCCTTGCTGGCCGGCAGAGTCTGCCGGCCGGCAAGGGTCTTCTGCTTTGAGTGCTGCCCGGACCTCCCTTGGTCCCTCATCCATGCCTGTCTGTAGAGCCAGACGTCATTGGTCAGAAAGCCTGAATTAGATTCTCCCCTTCCTTATATGCACTCTTTCGGATTGCCGGGCTTGGAGGTAGTTTACGCTCTTATCCCGGCATCCATTCTGTTTTCTTCTAGTGCTGTACCCGACCCGGCTGCCGGCCTATGAGACCGGCAGCCGGGCAGTGGTAGTCCTCTGGTTCTTTTGCTGCTGGCCGGCATCAGTTGTTTACCTTTGCCGACCGGCTAATGTCAGCCCTTGTCTGCCGGTCACTATGAGCAGTGGCCGGCAGCCGGGTACTACCTTGTGTAGTTGCCGACAGCGCAGTATTGCCGGACGACATTGGCTGTTGCCGGCCGGCAGTTACTGCCGGCCGGCACATGCATTTGAACCAGCGTTCTGCCGCCTTATAGCTGTTAAGTAGTATACTTTAAAGCTAGTTATGGTGTGTGCCGGCCGGCAAGTGCCGGCCGGCACATAACCTTCTATACTGTACCAGTATTCTTCAGTATAACATATACTGTAGGAAGAAAACTATAGTATAAGTTTTGGTACAGCACTGTGTGTTCTAACACTTTTGTGTTGTCTTGCACAGCCCTTTGGTGTTGCCTTACAGATAAGAAAGTGAGTTCTTTCTTGTCTATTTACCGAGATTTTAAAATCATTGCTTAGGTGTGAGCTACACCTGTTTCCTCTGGAAACTTTTCATTGGTTATTCTAGAAGAGAATAACCATACGATTTTATTATCTGAAAGGCTGCAACAATTGGTTGTGAAGGAAACACAAGTGTGTGTCTTTCCTTTCTGATTTGTTATGCTAAACTGTGCATATCCAGTGATACATAGTTCACTTGATACTCATGGAAATTTCTTCTCTTTACAGGAGGACCCTCCGAAGTGCGGAAGTGTTTTCTGCAACGTCCGCAGTAAGAACCTCTGCGGACATGAGTTTTGTAGGAGGCACGCAGCATGCGCTGTCTCCAAGGGTGATCTCCAGTATTGGGACCCTCAGGTATGTACCGTGTGCACTAACCTGATTACTGAGGCCTTTGATTCCCCTAGGACGGCAGAATCAAGGGATATAGCAAGGGAGAAGCTTCGTACCTGGGTAAGGGGCTTCCAGAAGAACACATCTGGATCTTATCTTCCAAGTGAGAAGATGAGGGCGTATCTTTTCCCTAGTGCATCAGCTGATGCAGTGATTCCCCAGCCTCAAGAGGAGATCCCCCAAGTTCAGATCCAGGTGGATGCTGAAGTAGCGGTCGCTTTGCAAGACATCCAGTTGGATGACAGGATGTCTGACGTGGACGAGCGTCTGGAGGAAGCCCTCCTGGCAGGAGCCCAGGATGAAGTTCAAGCCCCAGACATTGTAGAGGAAGAGGTCGACGAGGTGTCGGCTACTCTGGTTCAGATCCAGGAGCCTATTCCCTCAACATCGGCCGGTGTCCCAGTAGAGCTGGGACAGGCCCTCTCCTCCATTGTTGGAATGATCCAACAAATGCAGAAGGAGAATCAGGAGAAGGCGGCTGCAATGGAACTGCAGATGCAGAGGCTTGCAGCATCACATATGCCCCAGAAAAGGCTAAATGTGAAAGACCTTCCCTTGTGCTCAGATGCTAACCCGTGGAGGTATGCTGAGCACATGCCGATGACGACTGGAAAGATCGTCATCTCGGATAAGTTGGGTTCAGTTCCCCTAGAGGAGGTGGAATTCGGGCCCAGCAAGGGGTCATATCCGGACTGTTATGTCCGGCTGAGGAAGGAACCAGCTTCAAAGGAGGAGACAGAGCCGAAGGAGGTCATAGTGATGGACCATGCTAAGGCTCAAGCTTTGCTTTCATCCTCGATGAAAGAGAGGGGCTTCACGAACTCAAAGGTAGCTGCATTGAGTAAGAAGCTCCCTTCTTTTGTGTCCTCTCCTGCTAGAGCCTTCCCCTTTTTACAGAAAGGGTTTGCGGCTGTACTAAAAGCAGTCGAGGCCGGCAAGCCTTGCACCTCCCTGGAGGAGTGTAAACCCTTGTCGCTGGCCCTGCCTATGGACCACAAAGACTGGAAGGACGTCCATCTTACCTTCTCAGTTGGGAAGTTGGAGGCTGATATTGCCAGACGTCAGTTCGGCGAGGACCTCCCTAAGCTGTCTGACTTTCTTTTGCGGAGAGAGCTCGAGACAAAAGAAAGACTGGCTGCCTCAATGTCTCTTCAGACTACTCTTGAGACGATGGCAAGTGACCCCAAGGTCCATGAAATGTTCATGGTAGTGGCCAAGACTCATCTGGCCACAGTGACGAAGGATCTTTATAGCTTCGTCAGGGCAAGGAGAGCTTGTAGGGAGTTCGTGTTCACCTCGGCTACGGTGAGGCACGAGCCAAGGAAACTAATCTCCTCCAACATTTGGGGCAAAGACCTTTTCCCTACCGAATTGGTCAAAGAAGTTGTTGATAAGGCCGCCACGGAGAATAGAAACCTTCTCCAGAAGTGGGGCCTGGCTAACAAAAGAAAGTCTTCCCCGGATGAGGGTCCTCAACCAAAGAGGAAGACTATGAGGACTAGGCTACCGTCTCGGCCAGCCAAGCCTCTTAGACAGCAACAGCAACTGCAATTGCCATTGCCTTCAGTGCCCCAGATGGTGGCACAAACCCCGACCACATTCCAGTGGGTACCCCAGGCCGTGTCGACACAGTCTACGGCATTCACCCCAACGTTCGAAGGGCAGTCTACTTCCTTTCGAGCAAAGCCTAGAGGAGCAGCCAGAGGCTCGTCTAGGTGCCCCTCAAGGGGAAGGGGATTCAGGGGTGGTCGCGGTCAGGGAGGCAAGACCTCAGGACGGCAGTCCAAGTGAGATGATGCCGGTAGGATGGAGACTTCAGAATTTTCGGGATCGGTGGACCTTCGATCCCTGGGCCCACAGCCTACTCAAGAACGGACTGGGCTGGAGCTGGTACAGCACTCCACCCCCGTGCCTTCGGTTTTTCCAACACTCCACCCCGGTTCTGGAGGAGTACGTCCAAGAACTGTTGGAGAAAAAAGTGATCCGAAGGGTGAAGTCCATCAAATTCCAAGGGAGGCTGTTTTGTGTTCCCAAGAAAGACTCGGAAAAGCTCAGAGTTATTCTGGACTTGTCGCAACTCAACAAGTTCATAGTGAATTGCAAGTTCAAGATGCTAACACTGCAACACATAAGGACCTTACTGCCCAAGAGGGCATATTCCGTCTCCATAGAGTTGTCAGACGCCTATTGGCACGTTCCAATCAACCGTCGACTCTCCCCCTACCTAGGGTTCAAGCTACAACGAAGACTATACGCCTTCAGAGCCATGCCATTCGGGCTAAATATAGCCCCAAGGATCTTCACAAAGCTTGCGAATTTAGCTCTCAAACAATTACGCCTAAAGGGAATTCAGGTAGTAGCCTACCTGGACGACTGGCTGGTGTGGGCAGCATCCGAGACAAGATGCTTGCAAGCTTCCAGTCAAGTGATCCAGTTCCTAGAGTATCTAGGCTTCAAGATCAACAGAAAAAGTCTCGACTTTCTCCATCTCAGAAGTTCCAGTGGCAGGGAATCCACTGGGACCTAATGTCACACCGTTTCTCCATCCCGGCGAAGAAAAGGAAGGAAATAGCGGGTTCTGTCAAGAGACTTCTAGATTCCGAAAGGATATCAAGACGCGAACAGGAGAGGGTACTAGGTTCTCTCCAGTTTGCTTCGGTGACAGACCCAGTGCTAAGAGCAGAGGTTAAGGATGCAACCGGAGTTTGGAGAAGTTATGCATCAAACGCGCGAAGAGATCTGAGAAGACCAGTTCCGCTTCGGCTACGTACTCTTCTCAGGCCTTGGTCCCAAGCCAGACATCTAAAGAAGTCGGTTCTTCTTCAGCCACCTCCCCCGTCGGTGACAATTCACTCAGATGCCTCGAAGGAGGGATGGGGAGGTCACTCTCATCGGAAAGAAGTCCAGGGGACTTGGTCCAAGCTATTCAAGACCTTTCACATAAACTTTCTAGAAGCTATGGCAGTGCTCCTTACCTTAAAGAAAGTCTCCCCGCGTCACTCGATCCACATAAGGTTGGTGATGGACAGTGAGGTAGTTGTGAGATGCTTGAATCGACAAGGATCGAGGTCACCACCTCTCAACCAGGTGATGTTGGCCATCTTCCGATTGGCGGAAAAGAAGTGGTACCTGTCGGCAGTTCACCTTCAAGGAGTCCGCAATGTGACAGCGGACGCTCTATCCAGGTTCTTACCGATAGAGTCGGAATGGTCCTTAGACGCAGGATCATTCTCCTTCATTCTGAATCAAGTCCCAGAACTGCATATAGACCTCTTTGCGACGAAAGACAACAAGAAGTTACCCCTGTACGTGTCCCCGTACGAGGACCCCTTAGCGGAAGCAGTGGACGCGATGTCCCTCGACTGGAACAGATGGTCCAGGATTTATCTGTTCCCTCCTCACAACCTTCTGTTGAGGGTCCTCAACAAACTAAGATCCTTCAAGGGGATAGCGGCAATGGTGGCCCACAAGTGGCCGAACAGCGTGTGGTTCCCCCTGGCATTGGAACTACGGTTGAAATTTGTACCGCTACCAGATCCAGTTCTGACCCAGCGAGTCCAAAAGTCGACTGTCTGCGCTTCATTACAGAAAACCCGGACCCTGCAGCTCATGATTTTCTCTCCCTAGCGGTGAGAAAGCGTTTTGGGATTTCGAAAGCCAGCATAGACTTCCTAGAGGAATATAAGTGCAAATCGACTAGAAGGCAATATGAGTCATTTTGGAGAAAATGGGTTGCCTTTGTCAAGGCGAAGAATCCGCAGGAGATCTCGATGGACTTCTGCTTATCTTTCTTGATCCACCTCCATGGTCAAGGGTTGGCAGCTAACACGATTTCGGCGTGTAAGTCTGCTTTGACAAGACCCATCCTTTATGCCTTCCAGGTCGACCTTGGTAACGAGATCTTTAATAAAGTTCCGTAAGCCTGCGCTAGGCTCAGACCTTCAGCACCTCCAAAGCCCATTTCATGGTCTTTAGACAAAGTTCTTCATTTCGCTTCTCTGTTGAGCAATGAGGAGTGTGCGATAAAGGATTTGACACAAAAAGTTGTTTTCCTATTTGCACTCGCGTCCGGGGCCAGGGTTAGTGATATTGTAGCCCTCTCGAGAGAGGCAGGTCGTGTTCAGTTCCTGGATGGGGGAGAACTGAACCTGTTTCCGGAACCTACGTTTCTCGCCAAGAATGAGTTACCCACCAACAGGTGGGGTCCCTGGATTATCTGCCCTCTGAAAGAAGATGCATCTCTATGTCCAGTAGAAAGCCTAAAGGTCTATCTTCGTAGAACTTCAGACTTCAAGGGTGGTCAACTATTCAGGGGAGAAACATCAGGCTCAAATTTATCTCTGAATCAACTCACAGCGAAAATCACATATTTTATTCGCAGAGCGGATCCTGACAGTACACCCGCAGGTCACGATCCGAGGAAAGTTGCCTCATCCTTAAATTTCTTTAATTGTATGGATTTTGAACATCTCCGTTCATACACTGGCTGGAAGTCTTCCAGAGTGTTCTTTCGCCACTATGTGAAGCAAGTAGAGGAACTAAAGAGATCTGTGGTAGCAGTGGGTCGCGTCGTTTACCCTACTGTTTAACTCTGCGAGGAACAGTGATTTTAATTAGGACGATTAATTCCAGGGTGAGTGGGTAGTTACATAATGTACTACAAACTAAGTGAGGGCACTGAGTTGCCCACATAGACTGTTCCATATCCAAAGGTGAACCTAGCATAAGAGCAGACATGTGTGCCGAGCGTTTCTAACGCTAATGTGATTGATTTGTAATACAGACTTTTATGACTTTGATACCTCGGTATCTTAAAAAGTGGCAATAATGTTTTTTCTTTCAGATAAACAAGTTCTGTTTACTATCATACTTATGCTTAAAGTTTGGGGTTATCCTCTTCTTATATATATATATATATATATATATATATATATATATATATATATATATATATATATATATATATATATATATATATATATATATACATATATATATATATATATATATATATATATATATATATATATATATATATATATATATATATATATATATATATATATATATATATATATATATATATATATATATATATATATATATATATATATATATATATATATAATTGTTGTTATCCTGTCTATTTATTGTCTGTCAATAAACTTGTTCTTAAGAACCTTGCATCTCCTTCACCTGTGTCAATTTATTGGTATAATTGAGCATTCATTCTATGTACTTTATCTGGGATAATTCTAATAGAATTGTTCCTTTATGCAAGCTATGTTGCATTGGTTTATGCTTTCCCTTAACGGGAGGATTCCGTCCCATAAGGGGACGGTGGCGGTTTTACAAGTTTCTTCCTTTGTGGATATAAACCTTTGTCCAATACAAGTATTGTGCGGAGAACTGGTCGATATTTCATATTGACGCAGTGGTTCTTTACAAACTATGCTTTACATAATATAGGGTGAGACCACTATATTAGCTTGCCTGGTATTCATACATAGGTATATGTACTCTTCGAGACTTTTCCAGAGTCTAGTAGGACTCTTCCCTGTAGGGGGCAGGAAGCTCTGACATGGTTTATGGTTAGTTGAAAAGATGTATAACGGTAACATCTTAGGTCTCTAGGTCTAGTCGACCGGGAAAAATTACTTCTGGGGAGTACGGCACGTTCTGAGAATCCACAGATACAGTAATGCTCTGGTATACTTCCATCAGGACGACATGGCTTGAGCCCAAAAAAAGGATTTTGAGCGAAGCGAAAAATCTATTTTTGGGTGAGATGGCCATGTCATCCTGATGGACCCGCCCTTCCCTTTCTATGAAAGGGCTGTAGGACCCCTCCCTACATACAGTATCTGTAGCACCTCGTGTATCGCTACAAGGAATACAGATGGCGCCAGGATTGGCGCCAGGCACGCTTACGAAACTGGAGAAGAGGGAGCCTTGGGAGCGGCTCCCCCTTTTTCTTTCCCGTTTTCGTTTTCTTGCCAATTGACCCCTCGATGTGTTATCTCTGTTTGGGGTGCAGATTGCCATGTGGCGTGTCAAGGATACGTCCTCTGATATGTCGCGATATCCCTTTCATTAGGGATATTCACTCCAGGAGTTAGAATTCTAGGTACCTTAAGGTAAATTCTCTGGCAATATCGCCGTAGTTGTAATATACCCTAGGAAGCTACCCTATAGGAACTTCCATCAGGACGACATGGCCATCTCACCCAAAAATAGATTTTTCGCTTCGCTCAAAATCCGTATATATATATATATATATATATATATATATATATATATATATATATATATATATATATATATATATATATGACTTTGATACCTCGGTATCTTAAAAAGTGGCAATAATGTTTTTTCTTTCAGATAAACAAGTTCTGTTTACTATCATACTTATGCTTAAAGTTTTGGGTTTTCCTCTTCTTATATATATATATATATATATATATATATATATATATATATATATATATATATATATATATATATATATATATATATAATTGTTGTTAACCTGTCTATTTATTGTCTGTCAATATATATATATATATATATATATATATATATATATATATATATATACACACACACACATATATATATATATATATATATATATATATATATATATATATATATATATATATATATATATATATGTGTGTATATATATACATTATATATATACATGCATACATATATATATATATATATATATATATATATATATATATATATATATATATATATATATATACATATATATATATATATATATATATATTTATATATACATGCATACATATATATATATATATATATATATATATATATATATATATATATATATATATATATATATATATATATATATATATATATACATATGTATGTATGTGCATATATATATATATATATATATATATATATATATATATATATATACACACACACATATATATATATATATATATATATATATATATATATATATATATATATATATATATATATATATGTGTGTGTGTGTGTGTATATACACCCGTATATACATATAAATATATATATATATATATATACATATATATATATATATATATATATATATATATATATATATATATATATATATATATATATATATATATATATATATATATATATATAAATAACCCACAATGTAATAGAAGTTTATTGAGCTTTCGAAGGGACCATCTGTCTTCCTCTTCAGAATAAAAATGGTTACAAATTTTTGAAAAAGAGGTACAGAAAGGTTCGTAAGAGATAAAAAGCCCGTCACAGTCTTAGCGAATATTAACAGCATTTCACGGTTGTTTGTTTACATCTTTTAACAATTCCTTAACAATAGTTACATTGTTTTTTACAGTATTATTCAAAAACTGATCCAATTTAAAATTACTTTGAAATATATTAATATTATTAGAATTCTGAATTAAAACAGCTTCAATCAGTTTCCGTCTATGTGTATCAGGCATTGATATCAATTTTTCCATATTCTTAAAATCTATTGGATGATTTTTCTCTGTCATATGTTTAAAACAGCGCTATTTTCGTCACCTCTTCTAATGGAATCTCTATGTTCTCTTTTTCTTCTTTCAAAATCTACTCTTTCTCCTATGTATACCTTATCACATGAACCACATGGTAGTTTATATATACATGCTTGTTTGGCAGCCTTTCCTTTCCCTGATTTTGTCAACAACTTTTCAATAGTTACATTATTTTTATATACTCAACTACTTTACAACTTTTTAGGCAGATGTCAAGTAATTTGTTGTCTTAGCCTGTTTGAGGAATGATAAGAAGACATTCATCATCTTTTAGAAATGGTTCTCTTTCTTTTGCAACATAATATGTCTTCCTTGCTTTTAGGTGTGCCTTTTTGATAAACCCAGAATCATAGCAATGATTTTTGAAAACCCTTTTAAGATGATTTATTTCAAATTCAAGAAATTCATGGTCGAAAACTTTAAATGCCCTTAGAAATAAGTTAGAAATAACCCCTAATTTTGTAATTCTTGTATAGTTTGAAAATGCATGTATATAAGAATCTGAATGAGTTTTTTTCCTGTAAACCTTGAATTTAGGACAGCCAACTTCCGGACGGATTACCAATGTGTCCAAGAAGGGTAATTCATTATTATTTTCTATTTCAACTTTAAATTTCATTGAAGGGTGGAGATTGTTTAAAGACTCTGAAAAGTTATCAATATTAAGAGAACATGGAACAACAGCATAAATAGCATCTACATATCTCACCCATAAAATGTCAAAACCTAAAATGTCAGGTGAAAGTTCTGTTTCAAAGAATTCCATAGAAATATTTGCTAAAACAGGAGACAGAGGGGAACCCATGGGAAGACGATATATTTGAGAGAAAAACTGACCGTTTCATGTAGTAAACCTTCACGAACATGCATCACATTCACTCTACACACACTCGAGGACTCACCCAGCTGAACCCTCTTACACTCTAGTTTCCCGAACATCCTGGCTGATTTACTCCCTTCTTCCTACATAACAAGTAAAATAAGACTCAGAAACACACAATTCTATCAACTTTATAAAAATATCATTAGGTACAGGTATACTTAAATCTAATGTATCAATTTTGTTACTCAGGTACTGAAGACATTATTCTACTGGGACTTTGGTAAATAAGGATTCAACATCAAAACTGACTAACTTTTTGTTGTGAAGATCAATATTTCTAATTCCATCAACAAAATTACAAGTATCTTTTAAATGAGAATATGATTTGGTGCCAAGGCATGGGAAAACTTACAATAAGATGTTAAAATCTCTCCTCCAGAAAGATTATCCCGAGTTGTGCAAGAAATTTAAGGCTTATTTACCATCTCTTTCCCACATATATGGATTACCGAAGATTCACAAGAAAGGAGTACCTATGAGGCAAATTACTTCAACCCGCAATTGTGTAACCTACAATATATCTAAGTGGATAGCAAAATTACTTCCATCCCCAGGCTATTTGGAAATTTCCAGCCCTTAACCCCCAGGGTTTATTTTTTTTTTCAACCACATTTTGCAGTACATTTTTTTTAAATTGCTCTAACAGCCTTAATTTTTGTCATAGAGACGTCAGGTTGGTCTCATTCTCTTGGAAAATGCCTTAATTTTCTCACAAAATTATCAAATATATGTAAAAAAAAATCAAATAACAGTTTTTTGCAAGGACATACCGGTACATCCATGGGGGTAAAGGGATGGGTTTTGTGAAACGTACCAGTACGTCCTTTGGGAGTAAAAGGGTTAAGTATAAGGTACTCATATCTACACATTCTTTAACAATGCCCAACACGGAGGGTGAACTCTCTTCCCGTAGCTACTTTCCCTTTCCGAACCCCCGTCCCCCGCAGTCAGGAGAAAAATAAATACATCTTTAATACAGCAACTGCCTGACCGATAACACCTGACCCATTTGAACTCTTTTTTTTTTTTATCAGGTTAACTCGGCTTATTGTTATGCAATATGCTAGGCACAGCAATACTGTCACAACACTTTACTTCACTATATTAAGCACACACATAAGAACACATTATTTTTCATTAAGTTTTTCTATAAAACATCTACAGAAGAAATAATGTTTCTTCAAATAACTATAAAAATTTCTTACTCATCAAATCAGGTAATTTTGGTATGTAAGGAGTAGGGGTACACTCTGATTGACAGTTTTGAGAAATAAAACTTCCATAATCACATGTACGAGTGTGTGTGCTTGGTGATGTTCAGATAGTGCTCCAATGATAATGTTTTGTATTACTACTGTGCTACATTAAGCCATCTTTCCTTGGTACGGAGCCAAAGTAGTTAGCTGTAGGTTATATTTCTCAGTTTATAATCTTTTCATATACAGACAATCACCCACAAATATCTTGAACCTATGTGGTTTCAAACCGTTCATCATACTTTGAGCCGTTTTTTAATAGCCTCTTTCAAAAACCTTTCAGTTGTGTTCATTACTCTCTTTGAGAGATTCAATTAACAGACTCTGCATTGGGCAGTTGAATAATTTGGCAACTGTTGTGAATTTATCATGACCGTTTATAGTAAGACAGGATCCTGTCAATGCACTAAAAAGAAAGGTATGTCTCTGAGAGATGCAATAATAAGCAATGTTCAAGGCCAGCTGGGCAGTAGGAAGCATGGAGTGTGTGACGGGCCAATAGTAGGTTGTAGGTCAATGGGGAGATGAATGCAAGTGAGTAACTTTATTACGGAACATCTAGTATATATACACACTAGGTCACGGTAAGAAGGTCAAAAAATACAACATGCTATTTCTTGTCCAACCGGCAACCGGTTATGCTATCAGTTAACAATGAAGTAGGCAGACCGGTTTACACAAGTTGATGTCAGTGAGAGGGGAGAGCGAAGATACAAGGATAATATATACAAAAAAGAGAAATGTGGTTACTATGTCCGATTGAGTGACATAGCTCCCCCCCCCCTCCCCCTAAAATGACATACTGTACATGTTAAATAGGGCACCCTGATCTAAAGAAGCAAACTGTAGGTGGGTCATCTGGCAGGAGATAAGCAAGTTTTAGACGATCAATGGAGACCCAGTTGTCTTTGCCCTGAATGTTTAGTAGGAATGCTTTCGGATTATGTCAGATCACAAGGTAAAGGCCCGTGTAAGTGGGCGTTAGCGGTGTCTTGCTAGTGTCGTTGCGTACGAAGACGTGCGTTGCAGAGTGCAAGTCTGTTGGTATGTGATGCTTTGCTGGGGATTTGCAAGTCTGGAAACATGGAGTAATTTTTCCCACAACATGTCATATGCACTGGAGATCGTCGGAGGAGGTTGCAAAAGGAAAAAAATTGGCAGGGACAACCAACGTGTCGCCATACACCATTTCAGCTGCCGAGACGTCCAGGGCGTTTTTAGGAGTGGTCCTTAGTCCCAGGAGGACCAAGGGAAGCTGAGTAAACCAGTTGGAGCCCTTGCAGCGGAATATCAAAGCTGCTTTGAGGGTGCGATGAAAATGTTCAACCATTCCATTGGCAGCAGGGTTGTAGGCAGTTGGCTGATGTAGGGTGATACCCGGGAGATTCACTAATGATGTCCACAATTGAGAGGTGAATGTGGTACCTCTCTGAGATATATGTTCAGGGATACCAAATCTTGCTATCCATCCTAAGAATAAGGCAGATATACATGAGGCCGATGTTGCAGTTTCTATGGGAATGTCTTCAGGCCAACGAGTAGAGCGATCAATGACGGTAAACAGGTAAGGATATCCTAGTGATGTGGGTAGGAGGCCTACAACGCCGACGTGAATATGGGGGAAACAACGCTGAGGTTAAGGAAAGGTACCAACTCCTAAATCCATCTGTCGATGTACTTTGGAAGTTTAGCAAGAAGTACAGGCGCGGACCCAATCCTCAGCATCCTTAGTAATGTCATGCCAAATGAACTTCGTCTTCAGCAGCTGTGCAGTAGAACGGCGTGAGGGATATGAATGGCCGTGAATGAAATCAAACATCTGTCTGGGCATGGGAGCAGGAATCCCTGGTCGCAGTCTACCAGTACTGACGTCACAGAGGAGGCTAGTGTTGGAATCATTGAGGGGGACGTCTTCCCAAAGGAGGCATGTGGTCTGTGCGAATGACAAAGGGCATACCTTCTAAGAAATGGCGAAAGTGGCGGACAACTAAGTGCACCGCCAGCAATTCGCGATCGAAGGTAGAATAACCCGATTATGCCTTGAATAGTTTTCTGCTGAAGAAGGCCAATGGGCAGGGCAAGCCGTTGACCAGCTGTTCGAATACTGCACCAATAGTGACGTCCCTGGCATCGGTAGAGAGCAGGAGACGGGCATGTGGAATGGGAAAAATGAGGGCACTTTTTGCGTTGCAGAAGGCCGCTTCTTGAATGGGACTGACCTTCAGGTCTTTTGTCTTGCCCTTGAGGGAGGTGTAGAGGGGAGAAAGAGTTGCGGCAATGGCTGAAAAAAAAACGGTGATAATAGTTGATCATGCCTAAGAATTCCTACAGTGCTTTGACATTCGAGGGCCTGGGGAAGTTCTAAATGGCTGCTACTTTCTCAGGGAGGGGATGGTCTCCTTCAGGAGTGATGCGGTGCCCTATATACGACACTTTGTTGGCCTCGAAGGTAACTTGTCATACCGAACTACAAGGCCATTTTGTTGTAGGCGATCGAGCGTGATGCGCAAGTGACGGAGGTCCCCTAAAATGCCATCCATGAGACATTGAAAAGTGGCTTTAGCATTACGAAGGCCAAAACAGGAGTAATTGATGCTGTATTTACTGAAGAGAGTGGTGATGGAGGTCTTGGGGGATGTCTTCTGGGTTCATAGTCACCTGATAATACCCCTTCAGGAGGTCGAGTATGGAGGAAAACCTTCACTTTGTGCAGGTAGGAGGTCACGTCGGCGATGTTTGGAAGGGGATAATGATTCGGTTCTGTTTGCATACTCAGGTGCCTGTAATCCCCACACGGACGGAGGGAGCCGTCTTTCTTCAGGACAATGTGTAAATGTGACGACCATGGGCTGTAGGCCTTTTGGCAAAGGCCCATTTTTTCCATTTCGGCGAACGTCTCTTTGGCGGCCATCAATAGATCCGGTGCCAGAAGTCTGAATTTGGTGAAGACTGGTGGTCCCGTCGTCTTGATATGGTGATAAATACCGTGTTTGGCAGGAGCTGTGGGTGTTTGGCGAAGTTCTGGCCGAAAAACTTCCGGGTACGACATAAGGAGGTGGGCGTAGGCATCCGTGGGTGCGCTGATGTGGAGTGTGAGGTTAGAGGGGGGAGGTTGAAGAGGTGTCAACAAGTATGAGTCTGCGTCGACCAATCGTCGGTGGGCGACATCGACCAGAAGGTGGAAGTGAAAGAGGAAATCCGCACCGAGGAATGGAAATGTGACGCAGTAATGAGAAACTTTCATTTAAATTTGACGTTTCCAAACGATAATGGGAGGTTCTCGTAACCGTAGGTGTGTATTGCAGATCCGTTGGCCGCTGCCAGGCAGACGTCGGTAGATTTAGACAGACTACATCGTGTCCTGAAGAGTTTCCTTGGCAAAAGAGTTTCTGTCAGTGCGAGGGGAGAGTGAAGATTCAAAGGACAATTTATACAAAAAAGAGAAATGTCGTTACTATGTACGATCATGTGACACAGAGGTGGTACAGGTGCATATGACGGGGGTTTTCACCCACCAAGTGACGTAAAATATTCACCATTTCCATATTATGGGATTCCACTAAGCCATTAGCTGAATGCCTATTTGAGGTCATTGAAAATTGTTAAATTTTCATCAAGTATGTGGCCGATTTCACCACCATATTTATAAACTCAAAACAATTATGACTTACCAAAGTTTTCGGGTAAATAAATATAGTAATGACAGAGCACAGCTCCTGGTCTAATGAATTTGTTATGTTATCCAACATTGCGTAAGTATGAGTGTAATGAGTAAGACCATCCACAAACAAACATATAACTTATATTGTGTTAAATCCGTATGAAATGGTTCTTCCACGTCCATATACACCCTGTAAAATTTAACAGGAATCACTGGCCATATCCTGGCTTCCAGTACATTGGTGTTTTTTTATGTTCGTTGAAACAATTGCAAGCAGGGCAACATTTTATATACTTTTCTATAGATTTTCTCATTCCTAACGAAAATAAGGTTTCATACGCTCTCCTTAATTTTCAATCAATTCCCAAATCCCTTGCATACAGAATTGCATGTACAGTATAGATGGCTCGATTATATAAGCACAATATAATATATGATTATTTATAAAAATTCTCACGAGGCATATCAAAATGAATGGGTAACTGCTTTATTCTCCTTTAACGACTGGTTACACGCTTTCAATTCATTCATCCCTTTTCTGTCCCTATTTGATTTCCTTTATTTCCCACCCTCCTAGGTCAATCACACATGCGTCACCAGGTCACTCACTCTGGACAGCGCAGATTTTTCCCTCTGTCACCTACATACATTCACGTTGACCATTTCCCTCCCCCTCTCTCTCGCTCTAAACTATCCGTTAACTCTCTCTCTCTCTCTCTCTCTCTCTCTCTCTCTCTCTCTCTCTCTCTCTCTCTCTCTCTCTCTCTCTCTCTCTCTCTCTCTCTCTCTCTCTCGTGGTTCCCACTTTTTGATTGCTTCTCATGTTTTCTATGTGTAATTATTCTTTGTTGATTGACTAACTTAATATTTTGGATCTGTGCTTCATTTCCCGGTTTTGGCTTGGTAGTTACTCCTATTGCTGCACATCTGGAGAGGGCATGAGCTACTTTTTTAACTTTACTCTTCCTGTATATTTAACGCTAACAATATTGTCTAGATGTCAAGTGTCCCTTGTAAAATAAATCATGTAGGGCTGATGATCAGGCTGCTACTCAATCAATTAACGTAATAAAAGGAACTGATGATTACCCAAAACTAAAAAATGGCCAATCCCTCTCGATGGAAGGCACTGCAATTCTTTTCTACCCCTATTAAAGCACTAGAAGCAGAACGGGTTGCTCCCTATTCTCATCATCCTGTCGAGAGGGGTGATCCATATTGGTGAGATATAATTACCTCTAAACCCCCAAACTAATGACTAATAAATTTAATCAGAGTATTTCTATATATGTATATATATATATATATATATATATATATATATATATATATATATATATATATATATATATATATATATATGTATAAATGACGGCCGATAACTCAAAACAGGGAACTTAAGAGAAAAATCGGATTTTTTTTCTTATCGACGTATATATTACCCTTCGCACATGAAACGATGGGAAATTATAAATTCAACAATTTTGTAGAAGGAATCTTTCATATGAAAAGATGGTAATCTTTAGAAATATTGCCAATACTTAAAAAAAGAAAACATACGAAAAACTTGAGCTAAGATAAAACTGTTCGATAAAACACCAGCTAATAATATAAACTATGATTTTTAAATAACGGACACCGGTTGAGAAACAAAAAAAGTGGATTAAGTTTTAAATGATCCCAAATATAACATAATTTTAATAAGACCGAGTCGCTCTCCTTAATAGCATTTACTTCACTGGCGCAAGGTTGAATACCTTTTGGGGCAATTATATAACGTAACAATTTGACCTGTTACACTTTGAATATTTTTTTTCCCATATAACTCGGCCGCATGCTTCTAAGAATTTACGAATATTGTTATCATGTTCTTCTGAGGTTTTCCCTGAAATTGTGATATCATCTAGATAAACAAGAGCATTATGGGTAATTAAGAGAGATAATACTGCCATCATTCCCCAAAGAAAATATAACTGTGATAATTCTCAACCAAGAAAGGAAGAAAATTAAACTGAAGTAGAGTGTCGATGGCTATAAATTCCATTATGCATTTTCTCTCTTCCTAAATGGATATTCTATGATATCCGTATTTTAAATTGATAGTTGTGAAATATTTACTATGTTTTACCTTTATGAGTAATTTCTTCGATCAAGGGCGATAGAAATTCATTGTCCTTAGCAACTGCATTAAACTTCCTATAATCAGCACAATCTCACTGAGCCCTCCTTTTTCCTAACTTTTACAATTATAAAAGGCCATTGGGTTTTACTCTTCTCGATAAGCCTTTGTTCTTTAATTTACTATTGTCCCTTTCTATCTTTCCTTGGAAATGAATTGGTACCTTATAAAACACTGACCTGATCGGCTTTGCGTGCCTCTTTTCAATGCTACGGGGAAATTATCTATCCTCCTTGCTAGCTTGTCTCCAATTGCAGTTACATTGGAATAACTATTTATAATTTTACTAACTAATGGTTTTTTTCTGGTAAACGTTGTTTTGGGGCTTGTCTAATCAAGTTTTGAGTGTTTTCGTCAATGGAGGCTGGAGTCATGGCTCCCAGTATCCCGTCATCATTAATTTTACATACCTCCAATTCACATATAGAATCACTTTCTAAAAGATCTATTTTATTTGCTAAGTTAACTTGCGAGGCACTCTTTCTCCTTTTCCCAGTACCTACGTTACCTTCCCTACTTGTTTCTCCCCTCTGTATAAGCTCCTACTCTCTCATAACCTTCAATCAGTAGAATGCACTCTCCTGTCATAACTGCTACTCTGTTCCTTCCCTCAAAAATTGACATTTGTTTATTCGTTATAAATTCCTAACAAGGTATACCCTGAATACCTAAAATAAGTAAAGAAGGTAAGATAAAATAAATCATGTACAAATTTCACAGATCCCACCTAAAAGTTTACTGTCATTGTATGTCTTGCATGGTGTTTTTTTTTCTTCCTGCCGTGTCAAGGTATAACAAACTCGCTTCCAATACAGTCTTGCCCTGGTGCTGTCTCTGGCAGCACTAGGGTGAGGTTGAGGTTACTGAGGCAGGTGCAAAACACCACAGGGCAGTTGGTCCTTTTTCCATCGTACTGTGACTGCTTTTGGTTGCTGCTTTGTCGAATGCTGCTGCTGCCATGCGTGGGGTGGCATCAGTCTCCCTATTCGCCCCCTTCCTTTGGCTTATTTTCATCAGATAATGGGCGAAAGTGGGGTGTATCACAACCCTCCTGCTCTTGGCTTTTACTGTTAAATAATTCTGAGATAGATGACCCTTGGGTTGACAGGCATAGCAGTCGGGAGATCCCTCTGTGGGGCAATACACTCATTGATGCCCCATTACACCACACTGCCTACACCTGATGAGTCTTCTCCGATGCTGGCTTCGCTCTCCCCCTCCTCCGGATTGGGGGTTCTTGGACACAGCTCATTGCATATGTTGATCTCATGGTTACCCCTTGTCTAGAATCGTAAGGGATATGCTCCATATTTTCTTTGGGTAAACTGTGTAGAATGATTTGTATCACCATCACTACATTTGCATATGAGCAATTATCATTGAACAAATAGCCACATAGAAAAAGCTATACAAACTTATAAATTTGTTTACGGCCTACCGCTTTCTTATAACCTTCTAGGAGGTTAGAACTGTTGCATCCCCTGTATAAATGTACTAGAAAACCTAAAACTAACTCACTCGCTCAGATATTTGGTTGATAATTTTCTTTCATTTCACCTTTTCATGCATATGCCAAAGTGTACTTCTTAATTAGATATAGCCTCATTTCAATATAATATCCTAAAATGACTTGCGATCATCACATTACCTCCACTACTGGAGTGTCTTCAAATAATCTAATTACTCGGATTGTATTTTCTTTTTCTAACCACCCATATGTGACCACTTCAAAGTCTCTCAAAAACACTTCGATCAAAACCACCCATTGAGATACTACTGCTAGAGAGTTATTGGGTCCTTTGACTGGCCAGAGAGTATTACATTGGATCCCTTTCTCTAGTTACAGCTCGTTTCATCTTTGCCGACACATACAAAGAATAGTCAGCCCTATTCTTTACATGTTTTACTCTTTCATCATACACTTGACAGCCATGAAAATACCAAACAATTCTTTCTTCTCTCAGGAGGTTAACTACTGCACTGTAATTGTTCAGTGGCTTTTGCCGCTTGGTAAAGGTAGGAGAAACTATTTAGCTATGGTGAGCAGCTCTTCTAGGAGAGGGACACTCCAAAATCAAACTATTATTCTCTAGTCTTGGGTAGTGCCATAGCCTCTGTACCATGGTCTTCTACTGTCTTAGGTTAGAGATCTCTTGCTTGAGGGTACATTTGCTCACACAATTCTTTTTCGTTTCTCTTTCTCTTGTTATTTTGGAGTTTTTATAGTTTATTTATGAAAGATTTCTTTTAATGTTGTTATTGCTATTAAACTTATCTTGTTGTTTATTTTTTATTTCCTTTCCTCACTGGGCTATTTTCCCTTTTGGTGGCTTTGGGCTTATAGAATCTCTCTTTTCCAACTATGGTTGTAGCTTAGCAAATAATAATAATAATAATAATAATAATAATAATAATAATCATAATAATAATAATAATTAGTTCGTTGGTCGTCAAAAGACCTAGCACTAGACTGAATGTCTGACAATTTTCGAACTATGACATTTAAGTATCTTCTCTAGGCTGTGAATGTGTGTATACGATCGTGTACGCCTGAATCTCGTTCATTTCCATTGGAGATGCTATGGTTGTGCATTACTCATTTTGTCATTCAGCTAATACTCTACTTATTACCCCGATTAGATTATCTAACCTATTTACTAAGCCATGTGTTCGTTCTTCTTGTCTATATTTTTCTTCAATTCCACTGTAACTTACTGTTCTTTCGTTTTCATTTCCTGAAATAGCAGCGTCTTCTGTAAATACCCACAATCTTAACTGGACATCAATTATGTCCCATGTCAATGGATAATGAAACATCAGAACATATGAGGTCTGTCTATAAAGTTTCTTACCTTTTGCCGGGAAAAATACAGTACACTGCTCACATGACAGGATTGGGACTTTCATCCCTCTCCAAGTTGACCCTTTGCACCTCAACACAATCCTTTCATTATATATAAAAAAAAAAACACGCTTAGAATGATTCTCTATGAATGGTATTTTACTCTGCAGTCACATTCTGCAGTATGCCTTCTCTTCTCTGAAAAAGGGATCCTTTCATTGGTGTCTTTAATTTCAAAAACAACCAGAAGTTAGAAGGTACCATGTCTGGAGAGTAAGGAGTTTAGCAAACGACTGGAATTCCATATTTTGATAAGAAAGTCTGCATGAAGTGCTGTGAATGAGATGAAGTATTATCATAATACATTTGGCAGTTTTTTACCCTCCAGACATCTGGTCTTTTGCACTGAACTGCATCATCCAGTCAGCGGAGAACTTCTTGATAGTACTCTTTTGTCCTACTGGTGCATATTCAGGATGTAAAATTCCTCGGATATCAAAAAACACTGTTAACATCACCTTGATTTTGTTCCTCACCTGTCATGCTTTTTTCGGCCTCAGGGACTAGGGATGCTTTCATTGCGAAAACTGTCCTTTTGTTTGTATGTCATACCCATACATCCATGACTCATCTCCAGTTATAACAGCGTTCAGAAACAGTGTTGGTAGTATCCAGCAAGTTCTGTGATGCCACTCTGCTCACGTTGAAATCATACCACAAAATTGCATGTCAATAATTTTTACTGATCTGAACTTCTTCGGCAATATCTCATGATGTCAACTGACAATCTACCATTATTAGATTTCCTACCTTCTCAACATCTGTATTCCAAGCAGTTTGTGGCATCCCAGAATGCTCATCACTCTCCACCAATGTCTGTCCAGTTTTAAATTGGTTGAACGAGTCCTTAATCTCTTTTACGCCCATAGTATCGTCTCCAAACACCTGCTTAATCTTACGAACTGTTTCGGTTAGAGATTCATTAAGTTTTAGGTAAAATTTTATATAATACCTTTGTTCAAGAAGTTCAGTCATTTTGATAAAAAATGAAATCTGACAAGCACTTATTAGAACAGTTCACTCAATGAAAATGAGGCAACGACAGACTCCTCGGACAGCTGAGAAAAAATTCAAGCATGTACATTGTGCTGTCTGCATTCACTTTACAGTGTCACCAGCCTACCATCACTACTTTGCACAGGAAAATTCTAAGTCGGATACTTTTTAGACAGACCATATAATTTTTCTCCACTTTATTACAAAAATTCATAATTACACTTCTGACAGCAATGAATCCGTCAGACGGGTAACCTATTAGTCTTGTGAGAGTTCGAGTGATACTGACTATCTTTATGAGCTAGGACGGCATTGTTGCTCTATCTCTAAATCTACAAAATTTGTGGAAATCTTCACTGTGATGAAAAGATCCCATGATCCACAATTCTAACAGACATATCTATAAGACAGTTCAATGATATTGGACTACATTTTATAAACCATGGTGTGTGCAGTGTGTGTGTGTGTGTGTGTGTGTGAGTGTGCGTTTGTTACATAAAATGCCGGTAATATTCATGTATGTCAGGCAGCATTCCAGCTAGCATAACTGACAAAACTCTGGGTTTAAATATGGCCTCTACTTGCCATTACCTGTAGAGGTTCGTCCATAACACTTATTTGTTGTCTATTTGCATTTTCATTGAGGACTATCTTAGTTTTACTCATAATAATCTTAAGTCCTACATTTTTGCTCTCTCTATTTAAATCTTCAATTATCCTTCCCACTGTCTAACTTCTTTCTCAATATAATTTTCTCAATACCCTTATGTAGTTTTAGCATTGCTTTAAGTAGTTTTAGCACACACACACACACACACACACACACATATATATATATATATATATATATATATATATATATATATATATATATATATATATATATATATATATATATATATATATATATGAATATGATAACTTTTGCATATTTAAATGTGTTTTTCATATCTCAAATAAGGAATATATATTTATTTATTAAAGACGGGATTCTCTTAAGGACCTCGGGATCATAGCCCCAAGCGAAATCACTCAAAGACTATAGTATAGGGCTGGCCTGGTATAGAACCCTGGTCCAGGATACTTGTAGGACAGTGATATTACCACTCAGCCACGAAGTGGTAAGGTAACTGTCATACAAGTATCCTGGACCAGGTTTCAAAACCCGGTCGGTCAGATACTATAGTCTTTGAGTGATTTTGCCAGGGGCTCTGATCCTGAGGTTGTTAACCCTGTGTAAGTTAACAGGGCCAAATTTGGAACCAGGCGCAGGCGCAACGCACTTTTTCCCAGATTTCACCCTGTTGCTTTTTCTGTGGCATTTTTCTCGAGGTGCGCCGCATTAGACTTTGTTATGATACAGCAGGGGGTATGACTCACAAGTCGGAGCTTCAGATACTCGCAGAGATGTAGCTCTTAAAAAAATTTTTGGTGTCAATATAGGTACTACACTACTAAACTATATTGAAATTGAAATTTCGTATACTTTTACATTTCACTAAATATCTCAGAGTGATATTAATGAAAGTTAAAGAGATTTTCATAGAACATTGGTGAATAGTGTCGCTATGCAGTGATGTTGCCTTCTTTGTGCTAGGCTGCCGTTTGTTCAAGTATAAATGGGGAAAACTAAAAAAAAAAAAAAAAAAAAAAACTCCAACTTTTCAGTATGGCAAAATTCAGAAGAAATTCCCTTCTGAGAAAAGACTCGACGAGATTTTGGAATCTCTTAGTGATTTTAATAATAATGAGTGTGCTGATGACACCTGTTTTTATCATAATTATGGTGACGTGCCCCAGGTGGACACCATGGACCAGGGTGGTGTAAGTAATTTTTCCCACTCAGCACTCTCCTATTCGACCCCATCAAGCACCTCTTTAGAAAGTGAGCCTCCATTTCACCTTTCTTCTCATTTTCAAAGCAAGAAGGGGATACAATTCCCTATGAAGAAGGTTAAGATGTCTGTAACGATGATGACGACAACGATGTTGATGACCCTCAAATGACCTTTACCCCTTTCAGGAGCCCACCAGGGAAGGCCACCATCTCCACGAGTGTGCCATCAATTAGTGCCACTAGAGTGTTTTTCAAGTGCCACCACAATGCCTTTTTCAAGTGCCACCCCAGTGTCTTTTTCAAGTGCTACCCCACTGCCTTCAACAAGTGCCACACCAGTGCCTTCAATGAGTGCAACCCCAGTGCCTTCATCGAGTGCTACACCAGTGCCCTTTTTCACCCCTGTCACAGATTTGATGATTTTCGGCCTAGGACCTTGAAAATTGGCATGAATGCTGCCATGCAATTCAACTTTATTAGGCAGTTTGCCAAAGTTACTTATGTATAATGTAAATATTTTCTACAGATTATAATCTATATATTTATACTTTTTCATACTTATTTTTCAAATTTTCCAAATTAAATATTTTAAATGATTGGTTTATACTTCATTCCTAATATGATATTGAGAAATGAATTCTGTAAAATAAGAAAATCATGGATTTGACATATATTTATTAATAAGGAAGATATATGGTCCGAAAGTTGAGGTCTCATTTATAGTACCACATTAGTAATGGCGTACCCGCTTTGGAACTTTACCAATGCAGGGTTAAGAGAGTCCAGACTTTAGTATATCTATATATATATGGCTCATATATATATATATATATATATATATATATATATATATATATATATATATATATATATATATATATATATATATATATATATATATATATATATATATATATATATATATATATATATAAATATGTGTATATATATATATATATATATATATATATATATATATATATATATATATATATATATATGTGTGTGTGTGTGTGTGTGTGTGTGTTTATCTGTGTGTGTGTGTGTGTGTGTGTGTGTGTGTGTGTGTGTGTGTGTGTGTGTGTATTTTAAGGTGAAAGGGTTTGTGTACAAGGCCGTCTCGGGTGAAGGTCGGGGCATTTGGGGGGTAAGAAAGGTTCCACGTTACACGAGTAGGGCTTTCACACTGCTACTATAGGCTATTATTCCAGAATATTTTTCTCTTCTGGAATCCAGGCTAATGCCTCTTATGTGCTGTGTACCAAACTGCAAAGTGAGTGGTTTCTTTTGCAAATGTTGTAATATTTATTATTGTATTACATTTCTCATGTGGTATTGGTCACAGAATATCAGCCTCTTTTATAATGATTTAAAGACTACCAACCTGTTTACAAATTTACTTGGGTATTCTCACTTATTTTTTTCCTTTGCTACTTACTACTTCATTCTCTCTTTGATTTCTCCTCTTTCAATTATTGCTTCCTCATTCTTCGGTTGCCCCCCCCCCCTCTCTCTCTCTCTCTCTCTCTCTCTCTCTCTCTCTCTCTCTCTCTCTCTCTCTCTCTCTCTCTCTCTCTCTAATTTTTATGAAAATATGTTATGTACTTTAATATTGCATTTAAACACTTTTCAGGTGTGCCAGCTACACTTCAAATCTAATTATATTGAATCAGAGACATCATTCTTCGATAAGACAATTGGGAAGGAACTCACAGCTAAGAGAATTACAAATATTAATAGTGAAAAAAAAATAATAATAAATCCCTCAAATACTTCAAGTAAAGAAAATGTAGGCAATGCAAAATAAGGCGATTGTGGGTGATTGTGCAAAAGATAATGTTAAATTATTTCAAATTGCCGGAAATTTTTACATCATATTTTTCTTTTAAATGAAATTATTAAAAGAATTATGGTTTTATTTGCGGTATGGAAGCGTAGTTTAGAACTAGTGGATCTTGGAATTAGGCTACTGCCAGGGTAAAGTTTAATTTAAATTTGTTTGCTTTTTTCTCTGTCTATTTTTTCTTAGCACGATTTTTCAAAGTCGTCACCTTTTGGTGTGTGTATAATCTCTTAATTGTTCCGAGGATTATCAGCTGTAGATTGTAGAGATGGAGGTCTCAAATAAACTCATTCCTTATCTGTCTCCATATCAATCGACCTACTCATGCTGACTTTTTCCCCCACTGACAAGGCTTGTATTTTAGACAGCCTTGTTGTGTATCGCCCTGATCAGCCAAGTTGTACTAGTCAAGGCCACACATATTAGGTTGGTTTTCTTTGAATGGCCTGACTAAAAATTTCCTACCATCACCAATCCACGGTTACTAAGCGTCATGATGAAAACTGGCCGAATTTTTATCCCTCCAAAAAGTCAAATCCAATGAGAAAAGTACCTCCGCTCTCAGTGGTCACGGAACTTATGAAAATGACCCAACTAAATCCCATGCATGAAAAAGTATATATCAGGCTTTTGTTGTTTATTGGACGAAACAGCTGCTTATATTGCTGTTGTTGTTGTTGTAGTCGTTGTTGAGTGTTCCCATCCTGACTTTCATTTCAAATAACATACGAGAATTTCAGTCTAAACATAAGAAAAATATGGAGAACGACAATTGAACAGTATTACAGTATATGTTCTGTATATTAAGTTATATAAATGAGTCATAAATAAATATAAAACATGCTCTTTAACTCCAGCGTATCTATAC
>NC_090731.1:107928336-107933336 GCF_036898095.1 Palaemon carinicauda | reverse complement strand
TCATCTCCGAGCCCACATTTTTGATTCATACATTAACACTTGTCTTATCACTGTGTTATAGATTTTGACTTTTGGCTTGATTGCAGTTTTCTTATCGCTTACCACTCTTGCTACCTACCTCTATTCCCCAGGCTGCTTTTATCCTTTTCTCAACTTCAGCCTCACATTCTCCGTCTTGACTTATATAAGAATGAAGTATCCAAATTGTTCCACATTTCTTACAATCGAGCCACTACTTATATGTATGGCTATCAGTTCCCAGCTTCCTTATTACTCACCTGACTTCAGTCTTATCAAAATTTACCTTCAATCCAGCACTCTTCAAAGTATCTTGCTATTCTACAGATTTTCTTTGTAAATCTACCTCATTTTCAGCAGGAATCACCAAATCATCTCCATGTAGCACCTCCCACAACTCTCCTTTTCTGATCTTCTCATTTGACACATTCAAGACTAGCAAAACTAAAAAAAAGAGCTTAATGTTAACCCATGGTGAAATCCCATATTAACATCAAAGGTTTTTGTTTCCATAAAAGCTATTATTAATTCGTTAGGCCAACGATTCCGCACAAAACAATTCAGCATCGAAGGTCTCACACAGACTATTCAGCGCAAGACAATTTGGTGAAATACTGCTGAAAAAGGGAAAATAAACTTTTTTCATGGAAATTAAAAAGGAGGAATTAAATCTTTATTGTAATAAGGTACTGAAATTACAGTTTATTTTTTATTCAGCAAAAATGAACCAACAATAACTTCCAATTCTTTACAATCTCTCTCATTCTTTCTATAATACCCTCCCCCCAAAAAACTTTCAAACCATGCTCTGTTAGATTAATTCCTCTGTAGTTATTACATTATATAATGTCACATTCCTGTGTCAATACAGATTGTATTACACGCTTCTCCCAATTTTAAGTCAATATTTAATCTTCCCCCATTTCTCTTAGTAAGTCCAGTACCTAATCTTCCCAATCTGTAGCTATGGTCACAATCATTTCAATATGAAACTCTGATGATGAGGGTACTTTACTATTTCTTATTTTTCCGTTTGTTTCTTATTCATATGCGTATAAATGCTTGATTGATATAAAATTAGATATATTCGGAAAATTTAAGACTATATATTATGTATATATTCTTCTGTAATCTATTCTAATCACCAGCTTTTTTCCTGTGTAGCTATGTTCAAACACTATCCTTTTACAAAAATTACACATAAGTGGAATTTACAATAAGACTGTGGAAAAGAGAAATATTAGTTAGAATTAGTGTCTGTTCTGGGTGTTGCCTTACTATCAAGATGGCAGCCACAGTCCTCTCCCTTATCAATCCATACCTCTGTTTCCCCAATCTTTACTATTTCTCTCAATCTTTCATCTAGTACCCTCTCAGAAAATTTTCAATCATTGCTCCCTTAGATTAATTCTCCTGTACTTACCACATTGCATGATATCACCTTTATGCTTAAATAAAGATTGCGTAAGAGTCTCCTCTCAGTCCTTAAGAAATATTTGTTCTTCACATATTGCTCTTGATATATCCAGCATCCATTCTTCCGCCTCTATAACTAGTGTCTTGACCATTTCAATTTGAAACTGTTTGCCCGTTATATATATCCTTATAAATATTTGATTGATATAAAGTTAGCTATGTTCTGAAGACCGATTACTATACAGTATATCATATGACTATCCTTTTGTGACCTATTCCAATCATCCCTTTCTTTAATGTCTAGTTATATTCCAAAGGTATCCTTTTAAAAATGTAATCATGAGTAGATATCTCAAATAAAACTGTACGATGAGAAAAAATTTAGATAAAAGTTGACTTCAAATTCTCAATAGTGTAATAAATGTATGTAGTAGCATCATATGTTCAGATTGTAAAACATTATATTATATCGTGAAAAGAGTAAAGGAGGATTAAGGATCCATGAGCTCTCGTAAAACCAACTACATATAGCGACAAAACAGTTATATATAGGGGCAATATTAGGGTAAAAATTGTATTTATACATTCAACGGTTATTGTCAATAACCTTGACAGTAACATAACGATTAACAATATAATAATGGCAAGGAAACACATTTGGAATTTCCTTTGTAGTTTAATTTTATTGTAGTTAGATGATAGTTATTACGAGAGGTGACTGAAAGAAAACGTAGATAGGGGAACCTTCTTTTATTTGTATCTGAATTGATAGCTGTATTTGGTCACCATTAATATTATTACAAAACTACAACCCTGGTAGGAAAATCAAAATGTTAAAAGCGCTATATGGGCTCAATAGGGAAAATAGCTCAGTGTGGAAAGGAAATAGGGAAACCGATAAAATAATGCACCTAAGTATACCCTTAAATTAGAGAACGGTAACCCAAGACAGTATAAGACCTGGGTACAGAGGCTATGTCACAAACCAAGACAAGAGAATATTGTTTGGATTTTGGAGTGTCTTTCTCCTTGAAGATATGCTTTATATAACTAAAGAGTCTCTTCTACAATTACCAAATGGAAAGTAGTCGCTGAACAATTGCAGTGCAGTAGTTAACTGCTTGGATGAAACAGATTTTCTTAGTCACCCTAATGATGACAGGTGTATGGGGAAAGAAGACAATAGGCCAGACTATTCACTGCATGTTCTGAGAAGAGAAAAAATAGCCGTAACCATAGAGAGATCCTCAGACTAAGAAGGACTAAACAAAGTTATAGAAATCAGCTGGAGTTTGTTCAGCGGGACAAGAAAGCTACTTTGAAGGTACAATGGGAACAATCCACCATTCACTTGCAGGGTTGAAAGCGTTAGTCTGCTGTAGGGTGATGCTAAGATAACCTAATTAAATACAGAGTTGAGAGATGAAAAGGGTTCCCCTATTGGAAGTAATACACTCTGGAAAAGCAAATTCGCTTATCCATCCCGAAATTAAGTTAGCAGTGGAAGGGGAGGATGTAGCATCCTTGTGACATGGGTGGTTGCTAACCACATCTATATGAATGGTAACAATACGATACTGAGGTAGATGAAAAGGGCCCTTACGCTAAAACGTGTGTCGATGAATTTTTGGGAATATCATCAACAGAAGAAGTAAAGTGATAAAATTGTTGATAATTTCTATACAATGTTATACAATAGTGATATAAACTAACTTTGCCAAAACGTACAAGTATGAGAAGTGAAGATGGAACTAAAAGTTATGAAAAGAGGCAAAACAGGAGGAGATGATGATCTAACAATTGATTCAATAATATTCTTAGAAGTAAAACTCGCAGAACTTTACACAAAATGCCAGCAAGAATGCTACAAACATACAGTTTGCAAAAACGTTATCATTATACTATTTCACCAAGAGAGAGAGACACGAAGGACTGGAAAATTACTCCCTATTAAGATGACTCAGTAACATATAAATTATTTACAAAGTTGATATTAGGCCTAATGGAAAAAACAGTTGGACTTTATTTTACAACACTAGCAGGCAGGCCTTAAAATCAGAATTCACCATGTGACCATATAAAGGTAATTAATCAGCTAATAGAAAAATCAAGGGTATGACTAGCTGCCATGTATGGTATCCATAGAATATGGGATAGCTTTTGATCCAGTCAAAACTTCAGCAGTGAAAAAAACGCCCTTCAAAGACAAGTAATTGATGAATCTTAGGTTAGAGCATTTGAATATGTCTACGAAGGAAGTGCAGCTATCCTAAAATTACACCAAAATAATTAAAGGAGTTAGTCAGGGAGACCTTATATCTCCTAAATTATTGACAGTAAGCCTAGAAGAAGTTCTTAAACAATTTGACTGGGAAATGTTGGAATTAATTTTGATGAGGAATACCTTAACAACGTAAGATTTAATGATGAATTAGGTCTAATTTTAAATCATGGGAGTTATTGCAACAGATGACAGGTTTTGAATAGAAAAATCAGATATGTACGACGCGAAATGAATATGATTAAAACAGAGATAATATTCAATTATAATGTGGAGAAACAACAAATGAGGGTTATGCAAGAACCTCTAAGTATTATTAATATATATATATATATATATATATATATATATATATATATATATATATATATATATATATATGTGTGTGTATATATACACACATATATATATATATATATATATATATATATATATATATATATATATATATATATATATATATATATATATGTATATATATACACACATATATATATATATATATATATATATATATATATATATATATATGTGTGTATATATATACATATATATATATATATATATATATATATATATATATATATATATATATATATATATATATATAAAATGGACATAGGTGGGATTCATAATTATTAGTAAGAAAGATAATGTATGTATATTAATTACAACAGAATGGGTCCATAGAGATGGCAAAAGAAGCAGCGGAAGGAAGAGAAGACGATTGATGAATGAACTAAAAATTTTTGTGGAGGTTGACTTGCAGAGTAAGACTATAGGCGTTCTCCTGTGTGGTCTTCAGCTGCGGATTCTCATCTGAATTTGATAGACAGGAACTTACGGTCTAATATATTTCATATTCTTGATATAGATATTAATCTCTGGCAATGTCGTTCAATTAGTCCATTATACATATTGCATAAGATTTTTAATAATTCTAACCATCCTTTATATTCAGATCTTCTCAGACAGTTCCATCGTGTTCGTGATACTAAATAGGGAGTTATATCTAATAGTCAGGCCTTTTCCATCATGAGTCTCAGTACTACACAGTGCTCTAGAAGTTTTATTCCAGCTGTGACCAAGTTATGGAATGATCTTCCTAATCGGGTAGTTCAATCAGTAGAATTTCAAAAGTTGAAACTCATAGCAAATGCTTTTTTTTTTCTTTTTTTATGCAGAAAAGGCTTGCATAAGTCCTTTTATAATGTATAAATCAAATATCTTTTTTAATGTTGCAAATATTTTTCAAACATTTTACTTCAATTTTCATTACTTCTTA
>NC_090731.1:107903336-107925836 GCF_036898095.1 Palaemon carinicauda | reverse complement strand
GCCAGTTTTCTCTAGTTTGAGCTTTCAATCAAATACTCCTAGATTCATCATCTCTTACTACACGCTTCATAGTCCTTGGCCAAGTAGGTTTCTGTCTTCCACTCTTCCAGCGCCTTGTGAAGCCCAGCTGAACGTCTCCTTATACTCCTCATCATGAAGTCAGCCGGATATGGCACTCGATTAATCTCTGTTATAGTTCCATTTATAACGCTCTCCTACCCTTTAACTACCAATATCCTTCTGAGACATTGTTTTCAAATCTACAAAATCTATTGGTTATTGTTTCATTGTTATACAATGACTTATGTCCATAAAGAAACACCGCTCTCACTAATATCATGTATACTGTGATATTTATATGTAATTTCAGGCGATTTGATTTCCAAATTTTACTAAACTTAGCTATTGTCTGATTTTTTTTTTTAATCTTTCACTAAAATATAATTCTAAAGACGCTGTATTGAGGATCATAGTTCCTAAATACCTTAACTATTCCACCTATTTAATCCTTTCTCCTTCCAATGATATTTCCTCTTCCATTGCATATTACATTGTCCTCATCTCCGTCTTTCTTCTATTTATCTTGACCGCAACATTATGTGATATTTCATGCGTTCTGGCAAGCAAGTTTTTAATTTCCTGAGGTGTTCCACTAATAAGGACAGCATCAGCAGCATACTCTATGTTTGGTAATATCGTACCACTAATGTAATATAGCCCTTCACCACCATCCCCGACTGTTTTACGCATTACAAATTCCACAAGGAGGATAATCAACATATGTGACAACACATTTCCTCGGGGAACTCCTCTGTTCACTGGAAATTCATTTGCTATGCCCATTAACAGACCTAATCAAATTCTCATATTTCAGAGGAATTCTATGATAAAGCAGGGTTCTCTACGAAATTGGCAGGCACACAGTCCAGAAATGCCATCAAAAGTGGATTTTTATATTCTACGGATTGTTGTACAGCAGGACTCAAAACAAACATCTCGTCAGTGCACCTTCTACCTTTTAGAAATCCTGCTTGTTCATCTCTCAGAATTGAACAACTTAAGAAAATTGTCAGATATTCTCAAGATAATAATGCCCACGTTAGAGATAAAAATCTCACTATTAATTGGTCATGTGCAAAGAAATTGGTTCATTCAAATAACTTATTGGAATGAAACATCATAGAGTCCAGTTTCATAAAAGAAACCTTCGAAAACAACTTGAATATGGGACATGGAATGTATAAACTTGGCGTCTTTATATGTAAAGAGATTTGTAAGCTATATAAAAAGAAAACTTTAACCACTTAATGTATAACTGAGTGTATTGCGAATGATTAACGTTACTGTAAAATTAATATTTACACCCAAGCTACCATACACTGATGGGTATAATTATTTCATATATTATACATAGGTACGTTGGCACTATATTGTTATGTTAGATATAAGTACTGATATACACATAATTGTATATTTATGGTAATTAGGTTATATGTGCATAACTATATATACATGTTAATCATGTGTAAAAATATGTATATGTAAGTGTATGTGTGCGTCAGTATACCTGTATGTGTACTAGTATAGATATTTCTATGTATATATTAAGCATGTGTATATGAATGCTTGTCTGTGTATATGTATATATGTCTATGTATATATTTCTATATATAGATGTGTTTTATACATACATTTAATCTTGCTTATGTATTTATATGGATAAGGCTACCTTTATTGATATAAAGAAATTGTATTGAAAGTCATTTCAAGAATTTACCGTTCATCAAAAAATTACCCGTTTTAGCAGCTGTCTAATGAGGTTTGATCTCCACCCAGTAAACACCTGATGACAGGTCAGGTAGCTGGTATGGGAGCAACATTGTTTTATAAGGCTCTATGTGTATGTCCGTACGTTCATTGTACCTATAAAATGTAAAGAAACCTCTCTGTAGAAGTATCACGAAACTAGTCAGGACTTAATCTTATATTTCATATTTTCATTTTCCCTGTTTTTTTTGCGTATATATATATATATATATATATATATATATATATATATATATATATATATATATATGTATATATATATATATATATATATATATATATATATATATATATATATATATATATATATATATATATATATATATATATATATATATCAGTGGATAGTGGGGAACACCCCAGGGAACCTAAGATTTTAGGTGGTGAGAACATAGGGGGAAAATGGTAATAATGGTTAAACAAACCTTTTTTGGGACATAAAATAAATCCATATCAATTATCTATATCCTATAATACAGGTATAATTTTGCGTTTGTTTGTTGATGTTCTATTAGATAGTTGTTTTCTCTCTCGTTCGTTTGTATGTACTTGCTCCTTTTCTGGATTATATCTTCTGTGCATAAATCACTCCCCCTTTTTTTCGAACAATAGAATTACTCGTTCTCGTATAAGACCTCTTCATTTTTACCAGTTACATTCAAGCACTCTACCAGACTTGACCATTCTAATACCAGATGTATGTATATGTAGATACAATACCAGTATGTCCATATTTTTTTTTCTTTTTTTCTCGTCATTAAAGTAATCCACGAGACTTGACCTTCCTAATACCATTTGTATGTATTCACTGATGCAATACCCACGTGTATATTTGTAATTTTCTTATGTTTAAACTTGTTACAACGTTCGTTTTCAGTCATTACGTCCCTTTCAATGTATTTCCATGAAATAATATTCTTTCCTTCACTTTAACTTAATAATTCATCGTTTATATCTTGGCTGATTCTGACGTACTATATGATATATATTTTCACAAATTTGAACCATCCTGCTTTAGTTTTTTTTTTTTTTTTTTTTTTTTTTTTTGCTGTGATTGCCGTATTACCTTCAATTTTCATACAACGAATACTTGCTCTGGACAGGTTTACTGGCCTAATTTTCTTGACTAACTACTTACTGATCACATCCTTACATACGGAAGTTTACATTTTGCGGTTATGTACCCAACACCCTTATTATGTCTTTTTATCCTCTGGCCACCTCCATTTGTTCCCTTCTTATACGAAAGAAGACGTTGGTACGTCACTTCTTTTTTTTCATCACCTCTGATACAACAGCAATTACTCGAAGACCTGGTAATCCCCAAACAACGAAGTACCAATCATAAGGTTATCCATTATTATTGTTATTTTTTTTTTTTCATATTGAATTTAAGTGACTGTGACTTGTGACGAATAAATCATTGTCAAGGTTTAGAATTATCCCTGAAAATTTTCCAAAAAATTAATAACTAATGGCGGAGAGCGCTCATAACTCAGCATGTATTGCTTGCCTGTACACAAGAGTTTCATGTATTTCTTCTTCCGCGAGCGAAGTGAGCTCACGACGTAGCAAAAACCCTTAGATTTCTCAAAAAAAAAAAAAAAAACAAAAAAAAAAAAAAAAAAAAAAAAAACATTCCTGGAATAATTAACTAAGAAATGATAATCAATGGGGTAATCGTGCACATGTTCCGTTTGCCAGTAGATAGCAGCTCTATATTTTCTGTCTATTTTTGCGAGCGAACGTAGGAGCAAAAACCATTAGATTTCTTAAGATTATCCCTGTTCCTAAGAAATAATATTCAACGAAGTAAACCAGTTAATAATCAATACGGGAAAAGTTTTTTTTTTTTTTCTGTAGTAAAGAGTGTATTCAAATAATGATACTTTGCTTCCTTTTTAAATAAACCATTCCTGTGCTTCCTTAACTTCCCGGTTTGAAGTGTGGGAGGAAGGAGTCTAACTGATTGTTCGATTTGTTTGGCGTTGAAATAAAGGTCAAGTTCAGTGATTGCTCAGTATTTACTGCTGGGATTTTTATTTTTTATTTTTTTCTGTTGTAAGTGTTGTTCCGTCCGTATCTATAACTTTACTTCTTTTCTTCTTATTCCAGATTATGATAGGTAGGGGTCGAACCACATTGCTGGTTGTCCCAAATTGTTCCCCATATCTTTTAAAATTGATTTTGTTTATATGTATATATGATTATTTTGTAATTTAAAAAAAAATAGATTCTTTTTTCAGAAATATTTTTCATAGCTCGAGACGACCTACTATAGACCTGCACTCACCTTATTAAATCAGTGAAAACGTGAACCCTATCCAGAATTAAGGACATAATCTCATATTTCATGGTTATTCACTTAACAGCGGAAAGCCCCTTTCCTCAAGTACAAAAATGCCCCTTCCAGCAAACAAGTATAAGGGCAACATGTACCAAATGTGTACACATCAGCAAGGCTGGCTACCATAATATATTCTCGTCTGTCTATTTTTACCCCGATGTTTTATGCTTTTGACATAATTATTTGTTATCGTTGACACTTTCTGCATCTTTCAACATGATAACTACATAAAAATTTCACTATATGATCGACCTGGCAAAGAAATAATAACATACCTAAAGGAGAAATGCAGCAAACTTTTATTTATGAGTTCCATAAAGAAAAGATAATTCATTCCTGAGAACATCAGAAAAAATTGTGATATTATATGGGAGGCAAAAACGAATAGCTTTTTCGTATATTTTGTTAGGAAACTGTTTATATTCAGGTACTCATTCCGGAAAAAGGTGGGCTACATGAACTGGAAACACTTTCATAGTAATTTAAAAGAGCCCTTTTTTTTTTACTATGAAACTATTTTCTTAAACTAAATGAAACATGAAACACACAGCTTCTCTTAGCCAAAAATGCAATAATCTTAAATCCTGAAATACCAAGCTTTGGGTCTAAAGTCACTCTCCTTATGAAATTTAGACTCCATGCTACTCAAGGTTTCTAAGACTGCTTGTAAAGCAATAGGAGTCACCGTTGAAGAAATAGAAGAAGGTTAAGCCGGAGGTAGTTTTTATACATATGCTTTAAGTATTGTGTCACCCCGATATTGAGGAATAATGATAATAATAATAATAATAATAAAAATAATAATAATAATAATAATAATAATAATAATAATAATAATAATAATAATAATAATAATAATAATAATAATAATAATACTAATAATAATAATAATAACAAATGTGTTTTTTACGTTTGGAAAGAAACATGGTTTGTTCCCTTGTTTTAGTAGATTTAACATTAGGCAGTTTATTCATCTCTGCAGTTAATTGTAAAGGTTACCAATAAATGAAATCGGGAGCTGTGACAATTTATTAGGTAATTTCAGATTTTTTTTTCAATAGTAGGATACGAATTTCCCGAGAAAATCATAATTATATTTTGAAAAATCTAACATCAATGTGTGTATACCAGACAGATTGAATGAATTATTATACAAGGTAAACAGGACAAACACATTAAACTATAAAATAGTTAAACCAACATTCAAGAAAAGTTGTAGTTTTTAACTAGACCACTGAATTAAAATGTAATAGGTTACATACACGTTGAACATAGTCTATTGTATGTCAAAAGTGCACAACTTAAGCATATACCTAAGGAAAGTTATCTCTACTTAAAAGCAAAAAAAAAAAAAAAAAAAAAAAAAAAAAAAAAAAAAAAAACATAACGGAATGATTGTTAAATACACCATTCCTCATTCAGTCAATCAACTAATACTTAGTTTAGATTAAATAATCCATGTGCACTTTTTTCTTATGACCTGAAATGTATGAGATTAAAAGGACAATATTCTAATGGTCAGTCTACACATTTCTTCATTATGAGCGTTCCAGAAAAGTAAATTATTGATTTCCTGACACAATATTATAGGAAAATAATAGGCATTTTGATAACTTAACAAGAAAGCAATGCATGGAATTATTATTATTATTATTATTTATTATTATTATTATTATTATTATTATTATTATTATTATTATTATTATTATTATTATTATTATTATTATTATTATTATTATTACTAGTTAGGCTGTAACCGTAGTTGGAAAAGTTAGATTTTATTAGCTCAATTGTTCCAGGAGAGAAAAATAGCCCTTGTGAGAAAAGGAAACAGGGAAATAGATAAATGACAAAAAAAGAATAAACAATCAAGATGATACATTTCAATAACAGTATCAACATGAAATCAGACAATTCACACATGACTATAAAAACTTAAGAAGAAGAAGAAGAAGAAGAAGAAGAAGAAGAAGAAGAAGAAGAAGAAGAAGAAGAAGAAGAAGAATACAATATTATGAACTATGCCATAAGTTAACTTTATTAGCAACGTAAGTCAACATTTTCCTCTGACACACCTAAAAAAAAGAATAGCTATAACAATTCCCAATTGATTTAAAAAAAAAAGAAAAAAAAAATACGCCATTGTGTAAAATAATTTTTTTTTTTTTTATTGCTTCAGTGAACTGAAAGCTAATATATTTCTGGACGGCATACCTACGAGACTAGATACAGTAAATTTTACTACAACTTGCACATTTTCGATGTATATTTGTCTTGACAAAGCACGGATTTGATATGCCAGTCTAAAGAAATTCATATCCTAATTGTTAAGCGTCAGTATTTGGAAGTGGCAAGCCATAGATAACCTAGATTGAAGCAAAGATGATGCTAAACCGAGGAGAAAATACTTTAGCCTAGAGACTTCAACCTGTTGTGGAGAGTGATGCGATTCCACATGAATTGGAATAAGAGACCCACATAGCCTTTGATATGGAATTTCGGAGATAGCGAGGAAGCTTCACGTCTTATGAAGCTACATCAAACCCCATTGCAACCTTGGAATCTTGAGCTGCATCGGAGAAAGAAGAAAAAACTGCATGGATAGAAGTGCAGAAACTAAAGCATTGCTGAGAAAATATAAGATCATCGAGACCACAATTAGTCATAATGAAAGGCACCGCTCAAAATGGAATAAATTCAGAAATCCATGCAGATAACAAAATCAATTTCCGAGGAAGCGTAAATCAGCCTGCTTTAGACAAGAGATGACGTTATTGAAGAACCAACGTCAATCTGGCTGCCAAATAGGGAATTGAAAGTTTCATGAAATTCTGTATAATATGTATGCTAATAAAAATAATCTTGTATTTTCTTCTTCGTGTTTCAAAGAATCTAAAGCTTTCATTTATCGATTTTCGCTTATCAGTTTCGGTGTTTTTCCAAATATATTGTATAAAGATTTTCACCACCATATCCTTTATATCATAGTGTAATTCCATCATTCAATGTAGTTCTGAAGAAGGGTTACGGATAGATTCGAAAAACGTATCGACAAAAGATGATAAATGGAAAAACCTGGATGTATTTTTCCTGTCATACTGAAAACTATCCGGAGGACAGTTTATTGGGAAATACGCTATCTTTGATTTTTGTACGTCCCGAAGACATTGTCTATTCATTATAATCTTTTAAATGTTCTTGGGTCATTCATGTTCAGCCAGTATCATTTAAGGAAATCTCCCATCAAAACCAGAGGCTTTCCTTCTATGTTTTTATTGATAGCTTCAACTTCAAAGACACTGAATTAATTCATGGACACATCAAGGTCTTCATCAGCAAACTATAGTTAACTACCCAGAAGGTTACCTGCATTTATTTATTTCTATGGTACACCGAAAATACATAAAGTAGACATCTCGCTAAGACCTTTAGTAGCTAGCTGTAATACCCCGCAGACTGATTTACGTACTGGCTGGCTGAGTTTCTTGGCGAGTTGATGGGTACCACCTCTGATTTTATAGGGAAGATTAAGGAAAAGGCACACGTAGGTTGTATGTACAGTCTGTTTGTTTACAAATGTAACTCAGGACTTAGTGCTGGAAAACCCCACTAAACTTGCTTTAGATGACTTTTTTTTTTTTTTTTTTTTTTTTCTTTTTCCAAATCATCATTGCCCTTACATCAACTCTGCGAACTAAGTAGATAATGTGGAGAATCTACTATTTTTGAAATTGAAGGTTCACTTAATCACCAAAAGATGGGATTCTCAATGGATTCTTTTCTTTCCCCGGTTCTGGATAACATAAGTGTAGATTTTTTTTTCAAACTGTATGTTAACATGTTACCCTGAGAAATAAAACAAGAAACTTGGGTATGGTATGTGGATGATATTCTTATTGTATACAAACAAAATGAAGAGGCTTTTAGATAATTACTTTTTTTTTTATATACTGGGTGTTTATATACTCCATAAATAATTTACTCATGATAGAAAAACAGAAAATTTATACCTTTTCTTGATTTTATAGTTCATCGAGAAAACGTGAGTAGGTTATTTAAATTCCTTGATTTCAAAAAGAGCACACATTCCAATCCATATATTCATTTCTTTTCATATTATCATACTAAAGTTGAATTAAGTGTTTTAACAAATCTGCTGCTCCGTGTATATCATCTATGTTACCCTATTTATATTGATAGAAAGATTGAGTTTTTATAAAGCAGCCTACGGCATCTCCGTTACGCAGAATATCTTATAAACAATTATCTCACAGAAGCTAAGAAGAAATATTTTAATCCCTTGGACACAAATGATAAGTATGATCAACTAAAGAAATCGCTAATTCCTTTAATGATATGTATAAATACAAACCGGGATATAACATCGCTTTTCAGTATAGGAAAACTTTAAAGAAGAAACTGATAAACAACAACCCTGGTAAAGATGATGTTGAGATAGGGGTATATGTAATTCCATATAAGGATTGTGAGGAATGTTATATCGGGAGAGCGGATGCTGGTTTATGAGAGATATAGGGGACCTATTACAGTTTGTAGAAAAGGGATTTACCACAGAATCATAGCTCACCAAACTTGAGAGAAAATCCATGTAATCGAATTTAAAAAGGCAGAAATAATTTACAAATGTTATGGTACGGCAATGACGAGAATGACAGGTGGTGTGAATAACGGTTGTAAACATCAGTGAGGCAATATGTAGGTGAAGCAAAATCAGTAATAATAGAAATATATGTCAAGATAGGAGATGTCTCCCCCCCCAACCCCCCTGTTCCTCCTTCAGAGGTGTATCCTCCGCAGATTGTTCAATTAACCAACGGCCAGAAATACCGAAACATTGAGTTGGATGGTGACCGTCGCAACATACCACCCACAAGATCTCAAGAAATTTTAGAGAAGACAATAGGCCTACACCCTAAAACTAAACTATAATTAGGTTTTAACTTGTTTACGAAAAGGAATTATATAGAAAAGCCAATAGTATCACTTACTGATATATATTTAGTTCCTGCACCTGTATACACTTCCGAATTAAGAGAAGACCATGAAGATATGAAAGACTTCACGTATTTACTAGACATATCCACAATCCTGAAACCCGTAATGTTGACAGCTCCAAACTCCTTAGCTTCCTCCTCCCATCTCTCATCCATTACCTAGGGAAATAAAATGTTAACTAGATAAATAGGAATGGCTTCATGTAAATATAAAGTATGATGTATACTTATATACCAGGTTGGTTATTATGTGTATTTAAACCAAAATCTACCGACATCACAAATCTGCATTGACTAACGTTGCAAGAAATCTTGCAAGATTCTACATATGAATAACACATCCCTTCTCTCATTCAGTTCCAATTGGCCAATTACGTCCCAAAGCAATGGTTGCCAAAAAAAAAAAAAAAATCCAAAGTAGAACCAGCCTCAATTGAAAACTGAACCGTAAAACATACAATGTCAGGATCCTGTGTAGGGAAGAAGATCTCGGTGTGTTACTAGAAAAGCTTAATTAAAGTGAAAAAGTAGAATTTAATAGGATTAAGCATAATTAAAAGAACTTGGTAATCCTTTATAGAGTTAAAATATGGCCATGCATTTTGCATCAGAGATCATGAAAGAAACAAAGAAAATGACGTGGGTTTTCTTATTAATAATAATCTTGCAGGCACCATACAAGAATTTTGTAGTACTAATGATACAATTGAAGGAGTAATTATCAAACTAAATAAAGCGTATAGACTAAAGATCATTCAAATATATGCACCAAAATCCCAAACAGAGGAAGAAATATAAACTTTTAATGAAGATCTCTACATATCTATGAATTTGCTTTGCGTGATTTTATAGCTAAAGAAGTAGGTCAAAGGAAGAGGAGAATCACAAGTAAGTAAAATTGGAGTAGGCACAAGAAAAGACATAGGAGACATGCTTGTAGGATTTGTAGAAAGAAATAATCTTAAACTTTTTTTTTTTTCAAAGATAAACATGGAAAAAAGGACATAGAGGAGCCCAAATGGACAAAAGAAACATGATATAGATATTCTTCCTAGCAAAAGAGTTAATTTAGTTAAAGATGTAACAGAGTTAAACAAGTTAAAGTCAAGCGACAATGGGATAGTGAGAAACAAAATTTGTCTATATCTAAGGAAAGAATGAGAAGGACAAATTTTAAGATGAAAAATAAAAATTCGTATAATACAATAAACACTCTTACAGTAAGAAAAGTATGGTATAATCCTTTTACCAATAAAAAATTAGCACTCCTACCTACATGATGAAATAGAAGCAAGTAAAGAAGATATGAAGAGTAATAAAAACTATCGAATCAGCACAAGATATCGATGGACATGTTTCTAAACAAGATCAAGGAAAACTATGAAAAAAGACCAAATACCGAATAAAAGAAAACAGAAAAATCAAAATGAGGGTAAAATCCGAGAGATGATATAGAATTAGCAGCCCTATCCAAAACATTGAAAAAATTAAAATCTGAAGACAAAAATAATCAGACCAAAATTGAGGAAACGATAAAGAAAGAAACGAAGATTTTGAACAGGGTACCATGAGATGTTTGGCTTAAAAACTGAAAATCTGAATGCCAACACAAAAGATAGAGAGATGAAAATAGCAGAGGATTGATCAAATTCTATAAAATAGTGATATAAGAAGTAATTTAGCCATTAGAAATAATAAAACACCAAAGCCGGTACCAAACATAACAGTAGAAATAAATAAATTATTAAAAGTTAAGAAAAGAGGCAATGCATTATGAAAACAATTGATTCAATAGTACATGGAGGAGATATCATAGTGATAAAATTGCTGAACTTGACATCAAATCTCTGTAAGATTCCTCTATACACCTTACTTGGAGGAAGTACAGTATTCATAAAACTATACAGAGATATGACTAGTGAGAAAATCCCAATTGAGAAAGGTGATAGACAGGATACCCCATTCCTCATATATTATTCACAGTATGCCTAGAAAAAGTTTTTGAAAATATAGATTGGGGAACTGTAGAAATCAATATTAAAGGGGAACTAGTAAAAGGTGTCCCACCCAAAGAAAGCATCACCCCTACACTGATTGATTTGCAGTGGCTGCCCATTAAAATTAGAGTTGAGTTTAAAATATGTGTAAAAACCCACCAACTTATCATAAACGGACATCCAAAAGGCCTAAGAGAATATTTACATATTGTGAAGAAAATTAATCGTAGTGATACGAGAATAGTTTCAGATGATTTAAAGTTATTGGAAACTAGATATATGTTTAATGTAGGCTCTAGGGCCTTCAAATAAGCTGCCACAAGACTATACAATAAGCTCGCACTAGACATCTTAAAGACGGAAGATATTAAGGATGTCTTGTCCTCTAAGTGCTTCGATAGTGTGGATTTGACAAAACATTGACCAATATGCGGTGTAGAATATGGAATACCGTGGAATGAATATGCTAAAATGACTGTGTAAGTCCTGTAGAGAGTAGATCTTCCCGGCTCTATGGGGCCAGAAAATCAGCCCTAAAGGCAAGTAAAGTAAAAGTAACTTAGCAACTTGACATTTGCAGGTGACATAGGTCTGTTTAGTGAGTCATGAGAGGAGTTACAAAATATGATAGATTTTCGAATAGATAGAACAGAAATATTGGACTGAAAAGGAATAGGAGTATAGGTAAGATATTGCTCAATAAAAATACAGAGAGAAGAAAATAAGTGTTATGGACGAATATCTGAAGGTTGTTAAGGAATATACTTACTTAGGACAGAAACTGGGTGTTTCTCCAAGATATGAGACCAAACTTAAAACAAAGATAAGCATACAATTTGTATGTTTCCTAGCTATAAAAACCTGAGTAGTTTAGAGGGGTTACTTCTGGTTTGTTTCATGTGGCCAGGCATGAAAAAAATGTATATTGTGTCATACTATGCTGCTCTGCAGGTAGTCAGTATGGTGGTTTATGGTTGTTCCAAGCATCTAGTCGCATCACTCTTCTAGTTAAAGATTTGATAGGTGGCTGACACGGGACCTTTGGTAAATGATGCAGGTTTCTATATCTAGAAAAATACAAAATATACCAAATTTGTAGGTTATTCCTATGTGGATACAAAATTATGAGTCACTTAATAGGCATGCTTTCTTACGTCAGAGAAAGAGTAGGTCTCTGTGGAGTAGTAAGTCTGCCCTTCGCCCCAAGAAGCAATTACCATGGTAGTATGAAGAGGTCAAAGTAAATTATTTGTGAACAGTGTACCTGGCTCGTATGAGGCAGGGCCTTCTGTTCCAATTCTAATAGCTTTACCAGGGTGAAGTGATATGAAAATCAATTGTCTTCTGATATTAATATCTGCAATATATCATCATATATCAGTCAACCAACACAAGGCATTATATCTTGCATTTGGGAGATTTTTAGTGAGGGCTTCAAGTTTGATTGAAATTTCTATATGCTTTTATGCCCCTAAAAACCTTTTTGTTCTTACATGTGATTTGCCATTTTAGAAGTACTCTCGGGATTTCCGTGACAAGGTCCAGCAGATCTGAATACCACTCTGCTACTGGTCACCTTGGGGGCACTGGCATTCCTGTGACTCCTTTTGATGTTTTGATTCAGCTCAAAGTCTGGTGAATCATACAGAACAGTTGAAAGTTGTAAAAGTCTAGACTGTCCGACGGGTGTTGAAATGGATTTTCCATCACTGCTGATTGGTCTGGGACTGGCTAGCATCACACAGGGAATTTTTAAGTCAGGTGGGAGGTAAACATGTCCAGAGACAGAGAATCCCACAAGGTCACAAGTCTCTTTGCCACGACAGGAAGCAAAGACCATTTGAACACAGTCATCCCTGATGGTTCCAATTGTCTGTAATGACGTTTCTCTTCCTGGAGATAAACCTTGCCGAGGGAGAGATGCCCCTAACTGTGTCCATTTGAGGATCTCTTTTGCTGGATTCCATAGCAAGAGAGAGGCTACGGCTCCTTGCTTGAAGATGTATGACCCTACAGTCCAGTTGTCATTCTTCAATACCACTGAGTGAAGTTTCAGAATCTTTGCAAAGTGGGGCAATGCTAGTTGTACCGCTTTCATTTTCAGGAAGTTTTTGTGGAAGCTCTTGTCTTCTTCTGACCATGTCTCCGAGATCTGTTCCTTTCCCAATTGGGCACCAAATCCCTGATGAGACACATCTGTGCACTGCAAAAACTATTGGGGAGGATCCTGAATTGGTGTACTCTCTACCAGGTTCTCCTCCCTTAGACCCAGAGCTGAGGGGGTTTTAGTTATGCTTTCGAGGCTATAATGTTTGGAATTTGTTAATTAGCCAAAATCTTATGACAAATTACTGTATAGCCTGTGAGGTACGAGAGACAGACCATAGCCGAGTGATGCTTTATCTCTGAGACGGGCAGAGTACATTGACCTGTGTGGATAGCCTTGTAGCAACCTGCTGGGCAAGTGACTGACCAATCGAGAATAGGTGAAAAATGTGTTTTCTGATATTGTCATTTCTTACCAAAATTTGCCTCGTGGATTTTTCAAAAAAACTTTTTCTAGTAAGTAACCCTTAAAATGATATAGTAGTATGTTTGTATGTACAAGATGTTGGGTTACTACATAATATAAGATATAATGAGTTAATGCAATTTATCAATTGTTAACTCATATATACAGAACCCAATTATCAAAAGGAAATTAACGAATCCAATGCAATATTTCTATTTTTATGTTATAATAATCTAAAAGAATTATTGAAAATCAAGTTAACTTTTTTTATTTTCGGCTATTATCATTTCATATAGTTGGAGTGAACATTATATTTCCTTCACAATCAAATATATAATGTATCATTGTGGCATTTTTGTTAGTTTGCGTCAAATCTAAAATGATACATTGATTTACGAAATTTAACTTTGATATAAATGGCAAAAATGGCTGTAAATAGATGTTCATTTGGTTACAGTTATCATGGATTCATTCACCACAAAACCACAATTACATATATTATTTGCTAATTCAAAATAATGTGGCATACATTATGGTTCATGAATGCGATTCAATAAAATATTTTGTAACATAGCATATTAGTATTAATGAGTCATTTGAACTTTTTATATAGTCAGTCTGGTTATTTTAGCATATATATATATTTTTTTTTATAGTTCTGTTGCCAGAAAGGAGATCTAGCTTTTGGTTTTCCATACCGGGTAATTTAGTTATCAACCCCAAGTTTGGCAAATTCATAGCAAAACTTGTCATATTTTTTCATTAGTGCAAATTGATGCTGAGTCTAGTATCTTAACACACACTGGGTTTCCCAACTGCATTTGTCATGTGGAACAAAAGGAAGACAAGGACAATAGTGCCATAGCTTATGACAACAATGTTTTTGTCTGCAGATATTTCCAATACTTTTGGCAAATGGAATATGAGTCATGCTTCTGCTTCTTCGTGTTGAAACTGTAGATGATAGATTTCTTCATTTGTAACTTTTCCATCATGTTCTGCGAACTTGTAGCAAGTTGTACCGAGAGTCAGAAGCGCTTCCTAACCAACATGAATATCAGCATTAGATTCGTTTTGTCATTCTCATGACAAAAATCTGACGAACGTAATGTTTAGTGTCATTCTCTAGGTGGCATCTGGTCTTGATCAGTTATGGTAAAAGCCATCTCATTCTGACCACGTGTGACACGTTCTGCTTGCTTTTTGCATGATATCCTTTATGCAGTCTGAATGAGAGAGAGCAATATTTTACCGTCTGTATGTGGGATGTTGTGCAGTAGGCTTAAAGGGTTTAAAGGTTTTACACGAAACTCATGAATGGCAGAGGCAAGGGACAAAAACATTGTCCTATCAAGCAGGACTATGCGCAAGAGACAGACAATATATACGTATAATCAGCGACCATGACCCCCCTAAACCCGACTTATGACCAAGGAGATTCAGGCCATGGCTGCAGATGACTCAGCAGATAGACCTAGAGGCTCACCCAATTCCCCCATCCTTAACTCACAAGAATGGTGAGGGTGCCATGACCATAGGAACTAAAGAGTTTGAGCGGGACTCAAACCCTAGTGTGATGTTCATCAGTCAGAGACGTTACCATAACGGCCACCACAACCCTAAGAATGTTGGCCAACAAGAGTGACATCAGTATATGTCAATGGAATACTATAGCGAAATTCCTTGAGTTTGTGTATCAATTTTTACCTTTCGCTTTTATTCATAGGTCCTTTTGCATGCGCCATCAAAAGAGGAATAGATGTTAAAGGTTTGGACAGAATCTTAGACATGTTAATCTTATCCATGATACTGATGTAAAATATATGTCAACACAAATCCAGTGTCCTACGTACCTAAACATAACTCTTGGTTGTTAGCTTTGACTTGAGTCTTCACTACAGCAGTGGCAATTTTTTTTTTACCTTCCTTCTTGGAATAGGGTTTTTCGACCTACGACAGTCTCCGTGACGTTATTTTGTGAACTCTTGCTTGCACATTTTGCCTTTTAGAGATACTAGAAGATCATTCTTGATTTCCTCATATACTTAATTTCTAGTTACTACATGATATTGAAAGCGTTCATAGTAAGATCTATGTGTGTGGTGATTTTAGTTATGTTCTCGTTGTCTATCCTGACACGGTAGGACTGAAGGAATTTTGGGACATCTTCCCTCTTCAAGTGAAACATAGATAAATCCAAGTCATTTTTCAGGCATGGCTAAATTTCAAAAAGACATTGACATTTGATATATTATCTTGAACTGTGTGATATTCGTGTGTTTATCATATGATAAACTCAGGCCAGTTCTGTAGGCACGGCCACATCTCAAAAATACATGGGGAGATTTGATAAATATCATCCAGAACTGGGTGGTGCTCCGGTGTTGATCAAACAATGTGTTTTCACTGTAAGTTAAATAGTTTTCTGATGATTCTATATCATGTGAGGTGTCTGCACCAAGTACCTTCATCGTATCCAAGGGTCATGAAGTAGGTTATGCATATTGAGAATGGATCTGAAGAGCAGTATCTGGAATACAGTATATATAACGGATTTTGAGCGAAGCGAAAAATTTATTTTTGGGTGAGATAGCCATATCGTCCTGATGGATGTTCCTTAAAGTAGCTTCCTAAGGGATATATGTACTACAGTGATATTCCCAGAGAATTTTACCTTTAGGTATCCAGAATTCTAACTCCTGGCGCGAATATCCTTAAATTTTCTCTCAAGGATATCGCATAATATCAGGGACGTATTCTTGACACGCCCGATAGCAATCTGCACCCCTAATAGCGTTTACACTTCGAGGAAGTGTGGCAAAATAAAAGGGAGGCGTATCAAGGCTACCCCGTTCTCGTACTACTATTGAGTATGATAACAGCGCCATTCCCACGATGGCGGACATTCCTTGTAGCATTGAGCATAGTGTTACAGATACAGTACCACGGGGAGGGGATAATGTGAAGATCTTTTCTTTTTAGAAGAGATGGGTGGGTCCATCAGGACGACATGGCTATCTCACTCAAAAATAGATTTTTCGCTTCACTCAAAATCCGTATTTTGGGCTCAAGCCCTGTCGTGCTGATGGAAGCATACCAGAGCATTAGTGTATCTGTGGATTTTCATCAGTGCCTCAACCTTATAGCAACCTTTTCTATGCTCATGGGGACCAATTGAGACAAGTGACATCACCGTTATTCGTCATCATCACTAATGATAAACAATGTTAGTGGCTCCTGCCTTCTACAGGGATGAGTCATCTAGACAGTAGAAAAGGGGTCTCGAGGTTAAAATATATTGTATGACCAAACATAAGTATATACTAAATATACAAATAGTCTCTTAGTTGTATATTTGCTGAATTAACATCAGTGTCTCTTATATCTATATTTATGAGCATACAATTATATGAAGAATACTTACTTTGGTAAGTCAAAGAACTCTGGTATGTATACATACAATTGTCTGGCGAAAGCAGACACACTACATTCTAATAGACATTTATTCCTAATAAATGACTAAAAGGGATGGTTAGTAAAACGAATGTAGTATGACAATGGGATTATACCTGTAACGAGTACAAAGACTATATTTCTTTCTTAAAGGGAAGAAATGATGAGTGCCACTCTCAGACTGAAGAAAATTTATAAAACAATTTCTCTTCATAATTCTTGTACTGGTTACTTCTATCTGCAGTGTGTACTACGTACACCGGCATTAGTTCTATCTGTATAGTTCCAGACCTGGGATTTTGAACAGAGCTAGTGTCACCATGGTAACACTTAATCAAGAGAGGTCACACCTAAGAAGGGTGACCGCTTCTCCCTTTAATTGACAGTCACAGTCAATTAGCTGTTCATCGTAGAATTAGACAGCAGGTTAAGTATTCTACCCAACGTCACCACATGCTGCTTCAGAACATAGACTTGCTTAGCGTAGTGTTTGTAGAACACTCTAGATGATTCTCACCCAGTACATGTGCGAAGACATGTGAGGTCCCAAGCTATTAACTGTTTACCAGAGTAATTAGGGGGCAGGTTTTAATACACTACCTGCCGCCACACCAAAGTATTTCAGTTCATGCACTTGTTTTGCATAGTGTTTGTAAAACACTCTGGATGATTTCCATCCTGTGTATGAACGAAGACGCTCAAAGTCCATATACTGAAAGAAGTTCAGTGATGAAGCAATCTTTCTCGTATCATGACCTGCGGGAGTAGTGTCCGGATCCGCTCTACGAATAAATTACGTGAGCTTCGCCCTTAGTTGTTTCATGGATAATTTTGATCCAGAAGTTTCTCCTTTAACGAGCTGTCCTCCCATGAAGTCTGAAGTTCTACGAAGATAGACCTTAAGACACTCTACAGGACATAGAGAGACATCTTCCTTTGGAGGGCAGATTTTCCAGGGACCCCATCTCTTAGTGGGTAGCTCGTTTTTTAGCGAGAAAGGATGGACCAGGAAAGAGATTCAGTTCTCCCACTTCCATGAAATGAGTGTGACCCTCATCTCTGGATAGGGCCACTATTACACTAACTTTAGCCCCAGAGGCTATAGCACATATAAAGATAACCTTTTGGGTTAGATCCTTAAGAGAACAATCTTCATTGTTCACAGATGAGGCATAATGTAGGATCTTGTCCAAAAACCAAGAGATGGGCTTTGATGGTACTGTGGGCCTAAGCCTAGCGCATGCCTTCGGAATCTTATTAAAGATTTCATCAGCCAGATCCACTTGAAAAGCATATAGGAGAGGCCTAGTCAAGGCTGACTTGCACGTATTTATCATATTGGCCGCCAGACCTTGGCTATGAAGGTGGACAAAGAAGGACAGTCAGAAGTTCATTTAAATTTCTATCGGTCCTTTTGCTCTCACAAACGCAACCCACTTTTTCCAGGAAGAATCATATTGTCTTTTAGTTGACTTAGCCTTGTATTCTTCTAAGAATTCTATATTGTCTTTTGAGATCCCAAATCTTTTTCTAACCGCTAGAGTAAGAAAATCATGAAATGAAGGGTTTGGGTTTTCTGTGATAAAACGAAGGCAGTTAATTTCTGAACCATCGGAAATAAACCTAGGATCAGAGCTAGGACCAGCCTCATCTTCAAGTTCTTCACATCATCTATCGGCCTTACTAGAGGATCCTCGTATGGGGCTACATATCGAGGTAGTGACGAAGAGGTCGAATTGCAGTTCCGGGACTTGTTCCCAACTGGGAGGGAATAGGTCTGCGTCCATGGACCATTCCAACTCTATCGGCTTGGACTGAAATAGAGCATCCACTGTCACCTTGTGGATCAGTTGTAAATGAACTGCTGGCAGGTGCCATCCCTTTAAGAAAGGGATGTATAACTTCACCTAGACTGTATGAGACGTTCAATTTTGACGTCTTATTATCGCTTCAGTGTTCCAGATCAGTTGTAGGAAGTCTGATCTATATGGAGGGGGCTTCCCCACTCATGATAGGACTAGCAGAGTCTTGGGACTTTCGTGCTTCAATTTTTGTTAGAAAAGCAATTAAAGAGGGACCGATATCAGTCATTTTTTAACTCTTCAAGCATTTGATGCGTATTTTCTCCAGGCTCTTAACGCATCTTTCCGCTGTGCTCTTTACACTAGGCCTGTCACTATTGTGAACTGGGGAAAGTTTAGCGCTTGTCCCTGTTGGCGTCTTGGAAATCTGATTGATTACCTGAGTTTCTTGACAGACCTCGAGAGTTCCTTTTATATTCCCAAGGGAAAGGAGAGTTGATGTGACTGTGGGCTTCAATGGTTTTTCAGCCATTGAAACCCTTGAGCTGGAGAAAGTCGAGACTTCTAGAAGCTTATCTTGCATCCGTGAAGTCCCGGGAACCGGGTCATTTCCTTGGATGCACATTGGCCAGCCACTTCGGGTGCTGCCCACCCCAGCCTCTCGTTCAGGTATATAAATGCCTGAACCTTTTCTAGGCTTGACTTTGACATGACTAAGTTTGCCAATCCTATGAAGATACTTAGGACTGTGAGTCCGACACGTATCTTTCCAAGGATGAATGTTACTATCTGTAACTTGAATTCCAGATAGGAGGAAATGTCTGACAAGACTACAAACACCCCTACTCGGGACAAGGTCCATATATTCGGAAGGATTAACATTCAGAACTCGCTGTTTTCTATGAACTTGTTGAATGGCGACAAGTTCAGAATGACTCAGAGATTTCTTGAGTCCTTCTCGTGAACACAAAACAGCCTTCCCTGGAACTCAATGGGCTATAGTTTTCTTACCACCTGTATGCTCTATAGCTCTCAGGTATACTCCTCCAGGAGGATTTAGAATTGTAGGAGAAAGTAAGGAAATGATGGTGGGGACATTTCTGATTCCCATCAAGGGCACATCTTGAATAGGCATTGGACCGAAGGATCGAAGGTCCTGCGATCCTGAAGGAATGTTCCTCCTAGCAGAAGCGTCTTCATGCTTCGAATAGTCAGTAGGTTTAGACTTTTGACCATCTGCCTGTGGCATCGTGGCCACTGGAATAGTGGGATGTTGTTGAGCAGCCCGGATATTTCCAGCATTTTCAATCTTCTTTTTAGGTTGGGGACCCACAACCATGGAAGATTTTCTCTTTGAAAGGATGCCCCATTTTTGGAAAAGACTTATGTTCTCCATGGTGGCGTTCTTAATTACTTTCTTAATTACCTCGTGTGGGAAGAGGTCTTTACCCCAGATGATGGAAGATATTAGCTTCCTCGTTTCGTGTTTCACTGTTGCAGCAGCGAACACAAACTCTCTACATGCTCTCCTAGCCTTCATAAAGGTGTAAAGGTCCTTCACTAAGGTAGCCATATGCATTTTGGCTATGACCATGAGCATGTCTGGGGTATTTTCGTAGGTTGAACACAACTCTGTGTAGTTTTGTAGAGAAAGGGAGGTCGTAAGTCTCTCCTTTGTCTCTTGTTCATTATGCAAGAGCAACTCAGATAATTTAGGGAGACATACCTTGAATTGTCGACTTGCGACATCCGCGTCTAATTTTCCTATTGAAAAAGTCAAATGGACTTCTTTCCAATCCTTTTCCTGTCCGGGAAAAGCTGGTGACAGAGGCTTGCACTCTTCGAGTGTGAGACATGGCTTACCCGCCTCCATCGCTTTGGCAACAGATATAAATGCCTTCCCCGTAAAGGGGAATGAGAGTGAAAAAGGAGCAAGAAAGGAAGGGTGTCTGTTATTCAGTGAGAATACCTTCGACTCTGAATAACCCGCCTTTTTCAGACTACCTGAGAGGATAGTCTGTGCCTTATTATGGACGAGGATCATGACCTCCTTTGGTTCTGTTCCTTTCCTTGAATTTGGTTCGTACTTCAGTCGAACCCAACAATTAGGGAAAGCATCAAAGCTTGGCCAAAATGGATTTTTGTCCAAAGGAACAGCACCCATTTTCTCTGAGTTGTAGAGATTGCAATTTAAAATCGGCATCTGCTCCGCAAACCTCCAGGGATTAGTTTTGGAGCAAGTTGGTAGGTCTTGATCCATGGGTCTTTTAACTGACCCCTGGGAAGCGAAAAGAGAAGCTTTGCGAGGCTCTATCTTGTGTTTTTCTTCCTGTTTTTAGTTTTGTTTACGAAAGCCCTCTATGTGATTCTTCAGTTGGATACATAATTGTACCCTTTTTTCCAATAGTGGAGTAGAAGACGAAGATGTCGACATCGATGGCTCTATAGCCGGCATAGGCAGAGGAAATTCCGACACAATATTTTTCTCTTCTACCTTGGGGCACTTCTTGCCCTCAATCCCAAAGGTTTTCTGGCCGTCAGGGGATGCAGTTGGCTCCTGAGGCACTACTATTTCCTTGCTTGCTTTTGGAAATAGTAGCTTACGCATGCTATCAGTAGGTAGGAAGGGTCCCGGAGAGATTTTTTGGGAAGCCTCTCATCCAGATGCGTAACTTGTATTGAGCTGCATCCCTAGTCTCCAGAGACTTGGGATTTTTAAAACCTTCGGACATTAATGTCCAACATATATTGCAAACCTGTGGGTTCCAATAATGTAGGGATCTGGAAATAATATTTCAAGGGGCACGAAACCTGCAAGTATTATGACCGTAAAAATACTTACTCGGCCTTGCAGAGGACTGCAGCACAAAGTATCTGGTGTTCCTCCTGTAAAGAAAGGCAAACCAAATGAGTATACAAAGGATTATCTCCCTGATAATCAACATGCAAAGGTCATCTACAACAGAATAGCTTAGGATAGTAAGCTATAAAGGGATAGTAGGAGATACATACATATGTACCCCCGTGATCAAATGCTGTTACCTCCCCTCGGTATCAACTATAGGGAGATTCCTCTATCAAGTAACTCCGAGTAGAAGGGCTCTTACCCCTTAGGGGTAGAGAAGTACAAATTCCCTGTCCCTTTATATTGTTAATACTGAGGGGTCAGGATGACTGATTCTCAAACAGAATATTGAAGAAAACTATTCATTCAATATATGAGCGGTACCAGCGGAATGCTCGTACAAGGGTACCCAAAGTATGTTAGAAATTACTACTGTATAATGATACTGAAGTTTTCTTTTTGTAGTAAGTCTATAATGCAATCTACTGGCTACTGTACATCATGTATTGTAGTGTATTCATTATGCTGCCTTCATAGTAGCATATGACAGTACAGTCCATCTAGCATGAAGCCAGTTGGACTAGGGATATTAAAGACATATATTTGTATATCCCACTCAGCCTATTTGGTGTAGCCTTCCTTACAATATTAAAATATAGAGTTTCCTGATAAGGGAGACTCATGGATAGAGGCTCTACCCTT